>NC_091958.1:13202706-13292706 GCF_031021105.1 Erythrolamprus reginae
ATGTGAACGGGGGTGGCTTAAAGGTCATGCGACTGGGTGGGAGTGGCTTACCGACCAAGATAAGTTTTCAAATAGGCGCTTGGACTCTTTTTCAGTTGATTTAAATCACATTATTTGAACCGCCACAAAAGGGACCAATGATAGACAGCATTATTTGTTGAGCATAGAAACATTTTAAGGTTTTGCACTGAACCCACAAGGTTCAGTATGATAACAGGTTAGGCAAGTAGCTCAATTTTCTTGAATTGCTAAAAAAGTTCGGTTCTAGATAATGATTTGAATGATTAAAGCATTTATGGGTAGAAAAATACCATTTAATTATTTCCTATTTTAAAAGTAATTAAGGATCATATCAAGGTACTAGAGAAGGAAGGACAATGAAAAAACCTATTAAGTATTAAATAAATAGTGCATAAACTTACTACCTCCACTGCGTTCCACTCCCGTGGGGGTCAGCAGCCCATTACTGCCCCAGGGAGTTTTCTGGAGAAAGCCCAGTTTCAGCCTGGGATTCCTTAGTCCCGGAAAGTGAAGGAACCAAACAAGCCAACATCTGTTGTGTGATATATGCCTGCAAGTAAATAGGTTTTCCTTTACCCAAAGAAGAAAGGGCCAGAAAGTTTCCTTACCTGGACAACCATCATGGGCCCAATCACATTGGTTCTGTAGATCTCAGCCATGCTCTCTGGTGTTTCCGTCTCCAGGTTGCTGATATTTATAATCCCTGCATTATTAATCAGGAGGTTCAATCCAGCCCCTTTTAGGCAATTGGTGACTTTGGCAGCGGCTGCCTTGATGCTGGACGGATCGGTTGTGTCTGAAGTGGAGGACAAATAAAGGTAGGTTATTCCGTGTCTGATTTGGTATACATAATGTTCTAATAAATATAAATATACTTCTATTTTGCAGATATTGCATTTTTCTTTCTTTCTTTCTTTCTTTCCTTCCTTCCCTCCTTCCTTCCTTCCTTCCCTCCTTCTTTCCCTCCTTCCTTCCACCCTTCTTTCTTTCTTTCTTTCTTTCCTTCCTTCCATCCTTCCTTCCCTCCCTCCCTCTTTCTTTCTTTCTTTCCTTCCTTCCATCCTTCCTTCCTTCCCTCCTTCCTTCTTTCTTTCTTTCCTTCCTTCCTTCCTTCCCTCCTTCCTTCCTTCTTTCTTTCTTTCCTTCCTTCCATCGTTCTTTCTTTTTTTCTTTCCTTCCTTCCTTCCATCCTTCTTTCTTTCCTTCCTTCCTTCCATCCTTCTTTCTTTCTTTCCTTCCTTCCTTCCATCCTTCTTTCTTTCTTTCTTTCTTTCTTTCTTTCCTTCCTTCCTTCCTTCTTTCTTTCTTTCTTCCTTCCTTCCATCCTTCTTCCTTCCTTCCTTCCCTCCCTCCTTCCTTCCTTCCTTCCATCCTTCTTTCTTTCTTTCTTTCTTCCTTCCCTCCCTCCCTCCCTCCCTCCCTCCTTTCTTTCTTTCTTTCTTTCTTTCTTCCTTTCTTGTTGAAAGCCCCAACTACAGTTGAGGACGGTGTGCAAGAAATTCTTAAAACACTGGCCCAACCTTGTTTTCAACTAACTTTTGGCCTCTGGATCCAAAAATAACCACAGTTTTTGTCTATCACATCAACATTTAAAGCTACAGGATACCCTCAAAATCCATACAAATTGTGCATATAAAGGAAAGGAAAGGAAAAACTTACCCAATATACTTTTTGCAAAAAGTAATTTTATTCATACAAAGGCTATAATAGTTACTGCAATTGTGTTCATACAAATAGTTGGGTTTTTTAAAAAAATATATTGAATGGTAATTATACATATTAAAGTAAAATTTTTCCTGTATAGCTTTTTCTGGAGTGTTTAATCTGTGGACCTTCTCGCTTGATGCTCCAATAACAGTCAGCCATCATATGTACATCTTGATCCTGTGACCTTCAAATCTTGGTGGAATCGTTCACTTTGCTCATCAATGACTGTACCAAGATTTTCCAGAATTTAGCAAGATGGCTATGTAAAATAATGCAATTTGATACTCATGTTGCAACCTCATAACCTCATAATTCCTATAAGGTGTAGAGAAAAACTTGGTATGGTAGAACTAACTATGGTTTTGAAACCAGCATGTTTGTTTGTTTGTTTGTTTATTGATTTGATTTGATTTGATTTGATTTGATTTGATTTGATTTGATTTGATTTGATTTGATTTGATTTGATTTGATTTGATTTGATTTGATTTGATTTGATTTGATTTGATTTGATTTGATTTGATTTGATTTGATTTGATTTGATTTGATTTGATTTGAATGCCGCCCCTCTCGGTAGACACGGGGCGGCTAACAACAATGATAAAAACAGCATGTAGAAATCCAATTAATAAAACAACTAAAAACCCTTATTATAAAACCAAACATACACACAAACATACCATGCATAACTTGTAATGGCCTAAGGGGAAGGAATATCTTAACTCCCCCATGCCTGGCGGCATAAATGAGTCTTGAGTAGTTTACGAAAGACAGGGAGGGTGGGGGCAATTCTAATCTCTGGGGGGAGTTGATTCCAGAGGGTCGGGGCCGCCACAGACAAGGCTCTTCCCCTGGGGCCTGCCAAACGACATTGTTTAGTCGACGGGACCCGGAGAAGGCCAACTCTGTGGGACCTTATCGGTCGCTGGGATTCGTGCGGTAGCAGGCAGTTCCGGAGGTAATCTGGTCCCATGCCATGTAGGGCTTTAAAGGTCATGACCAACACTTTGAAAAAAAAGCTCAAAAATCAAACTCAACAGAAATTGTGTTACAAATTGTTCCCCAGTGTGATTAGACAATAAGGAACCAAAGGTGGAGATGAAATGGTTGGGGGGGGAGGCGGTGCAGTTAACTGGGAACTTTTAATCCGCGGACTTCAGTTCTGGATTTATTGTAATCCACTTGGCTTTTAGTAAAAGTATATCTTTCACCACAAATGGAATCAAGGGGGTTTCTTGACTAAAGGATCAAGTCCTGGCAGGCAGGTCTGACATTCATCCAATTATGTGATTCATATGGGAATGAATGACTGAAAAGCCATGGTTTAATTTAAAAAGTGTTGCGCAAATCTATGCCAAATTCTGAAAGTGAATTTTTCCCCTTAATATGTATAATAATAATAATAATTATTATTATTATTATTTATTGGATTTGTATGCCGCCCCTCTCCGTAGATAAAATTACCGTTCGATTAAAAAAACAATTATTTATATGAACACAATTTGACTTGCAGTAACTATTACAGCCTTTGTACTAATAAAATTATTCTTTGTAAAGAGTATATTTGGTAAGTGTTTACTTTCCTTTATATGCACAATTTTTATTACTCTTGAGGGTATCCTGTAGCTTAAAAAGTTGACCTGAGAGATAAAACTGTGGTTATTTTTTGATCCAGAGGCCAAGTCACAGATTTAAGCCAATGAAATTGATGTTCCCCAGTGTTATATTTGTCTGTTCTGATGTGGATATATTGAATTGTATTTGTATTGTATTTATTAGATTTGTATGCCACCCCTCTCCGAAGACTCGGGGCAGCTAACAACAATATAAAAAGACAATGTAAACAAATCTAATATTAAAACAATCTTAAAAACCCCAATTTAAAGAACCACTCATACATACAAGCATACCATGTATAAATTCTATAAGCCTAGGGGGAAGGGAAATTTCAGTTCCCCCATGCCTGATGACAGAGGTGGGTTTTAAGGAGCTTGTGAAAGGCAAGGAGGGTGGGGGCAACTCTGATATCTGGGGGGAGCTGGTTCCAGAGGGTCGGGGCCACCACAGAGAAGGCTCTTCTTCTGGGTCCCACCAAACGACATTGCTTAGTCGACGGGACCCGGAGAAGGCCAACTCTGTGGGACCTAACCGGTCGCTGGGATTCATGCTTCAGAAGGCGGTTCCGGAGATATTCTGGTCCGATGCCATGAAGGGCTGCCTAAGTGGCATGATCTACTGGGGTGCTGAGTTTCAGCATTTTCCCTCTCCCTAAAGAAGGACCAAAGAGATTTTCAGGACACATACCCAGTGTGATGAGGACAATTTGCGGGTTTTTAGCAGCCAAATTCTTCAGGTCCTGAAAGAAATAAAATACGTGTTAAGATATTCATTAACCATGTTAACAAGGTTAGCCAATGAAAAGGCATAGCAACTAAGTCAGCCAATAGGAACTAACCACTTCTGAGTCTCTGCAGAGAATTGAAACTGAAATTCATCTGTTTTTCCCAGAAGGGAAAAAAAGAAAAAAAATTAAATTCTTTTCTAACGGTTCTGCGTACCTGTCCAAAATTTTTCTAACGGTTCTGCGTACCTGTCCAAAATTTTTCTACCGGTTCTGCGAACCTGACCATACCTGTAGGAGCCCAACACTGGAAGGTACACAATTTTGTGATGCCATTTTGTGGTACGGGAAATAAGCAGCACACCAATATTTCCAAAGATATTTTATAAGACAGGCCCATTGGAGATATGGAATAAATTTAAACAGCAGAACTACATGAAAGTTCCGATTTGGTTATCTACATTAGAAGCGTTAATGCACCCAAACCTTATCGATCAAGAAAAACAGGTTATCTGTAAGGATTTAATAAATGAAGAAGGGGGCCTTAATTGGAGGTAAGAACTAAAAGAGCAGGGGGTAGAATTGGAGTGGTGGTCCTATTTGCAAATCCAGTCATGATATATGAAAGACATGAAACAGCGGGGGAGTTTATTTATTTTTATTTATTTATTATTTAGATTTGTATGCCGCCCGTATCCGCGGACTCGTTAGTAGGGAGTTAATGACAATAGATCCTTCTGGGGCCAAATGATAAATTAGATTATAAATTATAGATTCTTATTGAATTTCAAGATGAGGGAAGAACAGGTTAAGGAAACAATGGTGGCATGGGCAATAAATTTTGGATTTAATATACAACTGGAAAAATGGCAAGAATTGTGGGAAAGAAATAGGAAAATAACATTGTCTATACTATAAAAAAGAGAACTTATATAAAATGTTCTATAGGTGGTATCACCTGTCAGCAAATTGGCAAACATATTCAGAAATTTATCATTTAAATATTGGAAATGTAACCATGAATCAGGCACATATTATCATATGTGGTGATCATGTAGAAAAGCAAAAGAATATAGGCAAAAAATTCAAATATGCTGGCAGAGTTAACTGCAGAGAAAATATAATTTAAACCAGAATTATCCTTATTATATATGGAAAATATAATAAAGGGATAATCTATTTAATGATACATGTTATAACAGCAGCAAGAATTGTCTTTGCCCAAAACTGGAAAAATGAGTAAATCCCACCTGAAGAAGAAGTGATTAAGAAAGTTTTGACATGTGCGTAGATGGATAAATTGACTTTGGAATTGAAAAAGAAGGGAGAAACAGAATATTAGAAGGTATGGAACAAATCTTATCACCCAACTGGTGATGAAATATGAAATCCTGCATATTGATCTCGTTTGCTGTGTTGTATTGTTAATAATGATAATGATGATGATGATGATGATGATGATGATGATGATAATAATAATAATAATGGTGATGATGATGATGATAATAATAATAATAATGGTGATAATAATAATAACAACAACAACAATAATAATAATAATAACCATGCTACACTGCTACCACTTAGGAGACAAACAAATTTCCATTAAATAATAATAATAATAATAATAATAATAATGGTGGTGGTGATAATAATAATAACAACAACAACAATAATAATAACCATGCCACACTGCTACCACTTAGGAGACAAACAAATTTCCATTAAATAATAATAATAATAATAATAATAATAATAATATAATAATAATAATAATAATAATAATAATAATAATAATAACCATGCCGCACTGCTACCACTTAGGAGACAAACAAATTTCCATTAAAGAAAATAATCTTTGTTCTTCCCATCTAGAACTCAAGGGATCGTGGGTCTCACCTGGGCACCAGATCCAGCTGGATCCCGGCAAGTGGCAAAGATCCATTTGGGTGGGCTGTTCTTTCTTGCCAGATGCTGGATCAGCTCCAAGCCAAGTCCACGATTGGAGCCGGTCACCAGAACGCTGCGTGGATTCAGTTGTTCCATCTCTCTCTTGACACCCAAGGCTAAAAGAGAGAGAGAGAGAGAAACTTTTGTGCACTTGCTTTCAGCGTGATCCCAGAATCCTCCAACCAATTATGTAAATGCTCGGCTCCAGTGTGGGAAAGGAAATAGAACTTCTGAAGAGAATATGAAAGAAGAGATTTGGCAACGCATACAATATTTTCTTATTGTTTTTTGCTGGAGGGATTTTACTTTCTAAGCAGCTGCTTCTCTCTTCCTGCTGTTTTTGACGTGAATGTTTTGTTATTTACAGAATATCTCCTGTTGGATCTTTGCAGAAAAATAGACGGAAACATTTAGAATGGTTTATTGATTCAGAGCAATAATGCAACAGCTACTAGAACAGAGTTAACAACAACCTGGGCATTCCTGGCAACTATTTATATACCTGCTGCCAGGCTGGGCCAACCAATCTGGTATGTGTATTTTCCCGCCCAAGGAATAAGGGCCAGGTAACTAAACCAAACTGTCTACTGGACACAACACCCCTCCCCACCTGGTTTGCGCACACAAAATCCTGTAAATATGAGGGAAGCTTGTGAGGTCTTGTAGAACGGCTGACACCTTGGCCTGAGTGGGGAGGATGCCGGCAGCGTCAATGGTATATCCCAGGAAATCAATACAGGGAACCCCTATGGGGCACTTGCTACGTTTTAGTCGAAGGCCTGCCTGTCGAAAGCAGGAAAGAACGCCCCTTACTTGTGTGAGTAGCTGTTACTCAGAGGCTGCAGATACAAAAATGTCATCAAAATAGGGCGTTACACCTGGGAGCCCGTAGAGCAGGCACTCAATGATATTCTGGAAGAGGCCAGGGGCCACGCTTACGCCAAACTGGGTGACAAGAGTTTGGGCTTCCGTGGTGGTGTCGTCCACTGGCAATTGCTGTTATGCCTGCGCCATGTCCAGTTTGGCAAATTTGACCCCTAGCCGAGGGAATGTAACAAGTGCTGCACGACAGGCACCGGGTAAGGGTTTGAGCTGAGGGCGTGATTCAGTGTTGCCTTATAATCTCCACATATGTGGAGAGACCCATCGGGTTTAACGGTGTTTCCCATTTGGAATAGTCAATAGCCTTCAGGACCCCTTGTTCAATGAGCTTGTCCAGCTCTGTGTCTACCTTCTTTCTTAGTGCGAAAGGGACTCGTCTTGGTTTTAATCTAATAGGGGCCACTTTAGGGTCTAGGCTTACAGATATCGGGGTTCCCACATAACAACCCAAGCTATTGCTGAACACATCCGCAAATTCATCGAACAGACATGAGTATACATCAGGGGTCACCAAATGAATTCCCAATACTGACGATCCCAGGTTGGTAAACCAATCCTGCCCCAGAAGGGATGGTAAGGGGTTAGTCACAACTATTAAGGGAAGGATACCAGAAAATGTCCCCTTCTGCACATGAAATTGTCCCTCCCCCTTTGTGAAATTAGGTTTCCCTGGTAGTCCCTTAGTTTTACGCTTGTATGGCGCAATTTGATTTTGGACGGGTCCGATAAGAGTTGCAAAAGCCATTAAGAAAGATAATTACATATAACAACCTGGGCTGCTACAAGGCTGGGCCAACCAATCTGGTATGTGTATTTTCCCGCCCAAAGAATAAGGGGTGGGTAACTAAACCTAACTTTCTACTGGACACAACATCTCCCTTGTCTTCAGCCCTAAATAAAAGCTTCCAAACTGTTTAGCAAATCCAGCCAACCCAAGACAGGTCTAGCCTGAAAATCTCAAAAGTCAATGCTAAGGGAATGTATTATTTATAGAATCTCCTTGGATGGCAACAGGATCAGGTGGTATCTAACGGCTGCATTAAGGTACAGGATGAACCGTACAAACAAAGAAGGAATCAACTCTGTTGCTTTCATGAATGTGAAAATTTTGCAACTCCTGTCCCACCCTAACTGATTAATGATTGTTTTGGAAACTTAATTGATTCACTGCCTACAACTTAAGATAAGAAAATGTAGTCTGTTGAGCTGGTTGCCTTCCATCGTTTCATTCCTTCCAAACTGCAAGAGGCAGTTGGTTGATGTTTCTTCAGATTCCAGACCATTTTAGAGGCAAGTCTTTGGCAGTGTTGTGTTCCTCCAGGAATAGAATAGAATAGAATAATTTATTGGACAAGTGTGACTGGATACACAAGGAATTTGTCTTTGGTGCAGATGCTCTCAGTGTACAGTACATAAAAGGAAAAGAGACATTTGTCAAGAATCATGAAGTACAACACTTAATGACTGTTATGGGGGGTCAAATAAGCAATGAGGAAACAATATTAATAAAAATCTTAAGGATACAAGCAACAAGTTACAGTCAGACAGTCATAAGTGGGAGGAGATGGAGGATAAGAAAGATGGGGGGAAATCTAGTAGAAACAGTAGTGCAGATTTAGTAAATAGTTTGACAGTGTTGAGGGAATTACAGTATTTGTTTAGTAGAGTGATGGCGTTCGGTGAAAAACTGTTCTTGTGTCTAGTTGTCTTAGTGTGCAGTGCTCTGTAGTGACGTTTTGAGGTAGGAGTTGAAACAGTTTATGTCCAGGATGCGAGGGGTCAGTAAATATTTTCACTGCCCTCCTTTCGACTTGTGCAGTATACAGGTCCTCAATGGAAGGCAGGTTGGCAGCAATTGTTTTTTCTGCAGTTCTGATTCTCCTCTGAAGTCTGTGTCAGGCTTGTTGGGTTGTAGAACCAAACCAGACAGTTATAGAAGTGTAGATGATAGACTCAACTATTCTTTTGTAGAACTGGATCAGCAGCTCCTTGGGCAATTTGAGCGGCCTAAGTTAGCGCAAGGTTATCAAACACAAAATTGGGGGTTGGGGGGAGGCGTCATGAGATTACTGAAAGAGTAGTAGATCCTTGGAACAAACTTCCAGCAGACGTGGTAGATAAATCCACAGTAACTGAAGTTAAACATGCCTGGGATAAACATATATTCATCCTAAGATAAAATACAAAAAATAGTATAAGGGCAGACTAGATGGATCATGAGATCGTTTTCTGCCGTCAGTCTTCTATGTTTCTATGTTTCCCAACAGAACATCTTTCTTCAAATAAGGAATCGGTTAAGTAATAAGGTTTTGAATAGATTTTTTAAAAAAAATTGTGCTACGTACATAATATCTAGATAGCAGATACAGGGGATGGATAAAAAATGGAAACACCTTGAAAATCCAGATTTGGAATCTAGATTTGTGAAGCTCCCTTCGAACAGTTTTTGTGGAAACTGGGTTCTGTACGTGTCTATTGAGCTCTGCGGTGATTTTAGGAGCTGTGGTCTTGCAATCCACTC
The DNA here is from genome assembly GCF_031021105.1 of Erythrolamprus reginae. Taxonomy (NCBI): domain Eukaryota; kingdom Metazoa; phylum Chordata; class Lepidosauria; order Squamata; family Dipsadidae; genus Erythrolamprus; species Erythrolamprus reginae. The sequence goes on from NC_091958.1 coordinate 13,212,126, forward strand.
TAACAATTCGCTTTAGAGTCCGACGGTCTCTCTCAGACAACTTCGACTTTCGACCAGACCTGTGCTTGGCTGAGGACGTTTTCCCTTCTCTTTCAAAAGCAGTCATTACTTTTGAGACATTACCTCTTGAAACGCCAAACATTTGGGCACTTTCTGTTACACTAGCGCCTGCCATTCGAGCATCAACAATTTGGCCTCTTTGAAAATCTGAGAGGTCTGCCATTTCTAGAAGTTTATAACCAATTTCCTTAAATTTCTGTAAAAAAAAAAAAGTAATTTAAAAAAATATATCAAATAACAGAATTTAAAAAAAATCATTAAAATATGTCAAGTTTTGATTGATTTGAACATGTTCAAACATTATAATGCCAAAAAGTCAAGTGTTTCCATTTTTCTCTCTACCCACTGTACTTACTGCTTGGTATACTTTATGTATGTAATCACACGTACATGTGTATTTGTTATTCATTGACATATATTCAGATACGATGAAATACTATGTAGTTGCACATTTAGTTTTTTTCTTCTTCTTTCATAAAAAAAAGTATCAGACACAGTAAAGAGCAAGATAAATGATGTAACCTTAGGCAATGCTCATTATGTCAGCCATGCCCTTCCAAATCTGAATACATAATCGGTTTGACATTGTTGGATCTATGCCTGCTCTTAACGCCTAGATATGACCTAGAAGCCGTTTTTTTAAATTTCACTTAATTTACATACAGGTATATGAAGTTGAGCGCACGTATTCACCTCTTGACTAGTAACTTACAGAACATTGAATGCGTTGCTTCCTATGGCCATCTTCAGATCGTGCAGAATGCGGCCGCGAGAGCAATCATGGGCTTTCCCAGATATGCCCATGTCTCGTCAACACTCCACGGCCTGCACTGGTTGATGATCAGTTTCCGGTCACAATTCAAAGTGTTGGTTATGACCTATAAAGCCCTAAATGGCATCAGACCAGAATACCTCCAGGACCGCCTTCTGCCGCACGAATCCCAGCAACCGATTAGGTCCCACAGAGTTGGCCTTCTCCGGGTCCCGTCGACTAAACAATGTCATCTGGCAGGCCCCAGGAGAAGAGCCTTTTCTGTGGCGGCCCCGGCCCTCTGGAATCAACTCCCCCCAGAGATCAGAACTGCCCCCCACCCACCTTGTTTTTCGTAAATTGCTTAAGACCCACCTATACCTCCAGGCATAGGGGAATTGAGACATTTCGCCCAGGCTTATATAGTTTTATGTATGGTATGCTTGTGTTGTATGTTTTTATATAATGGGTTTTTAGATATTTCTTCTTTTAAATATTAGATTTGTTTACTGTACACTGTTTATTATTGCTGTGAGCCGCCCCGAGTCTGCCAAGAGGAGCGGCATACAAATCTAATAAATAATAATAATAATAATTATTATTATTATTATTATTATTATTATTATTATTATTATTATACTCCGGACTGAGTATTGGGGACCCCTATTGTAGATTACCCCAAACTTTAAGGCCCCCACTTGCTGCTTTCTTGTTTGGATCCAAATGAATTGACATACCATTAACAAAAGGGACAGTTTTAATCAATTCTCTTTTATTTCATGCAGTATAATCTTATTTTTTAAAAAAATAGAAGAACATATTGGAAGTGTTAGTACTAGAGCGACAAGAGTGGCAAAAAACACCGTAAAATGAAGCAAAATTCACTTAACAGGTAACAATTAACAACATAAATGTTGGGGTCAATTGTGGTCGTACGTTGAGGACTACCTGTATCTAAAGAGAACATTGGGTCCTCCAACCTGATGAGCAAGATTTTATGGGCACCATATACAGGAGTTGGACAAATAAATGGAAACACCTTGGAAATCCAGATTTGGAATCCAGTTTTTGTGGAAACTGGGTTCTGTACGTGTCTATTGAGCTCTGCAGTGATTTTAGGAGCTGTGGTCTTGCGATCCACTCTAACAATTCGCTTTAGAGTCCGACGGTCTCTCTCAGACAACTTCAACTTTCGACCAGACCTGCGCTTGGCTGATGACGTTTTCCCTTCTCTTTCAAAAGCAGTCATTACTTTTGAGACATGACCTCTTGAAACGCCAAACATTCGTGCACTTTCTGTTACAATAGCGCCTGCCATTCGAGCACCAACAATTTGGCCTGTTTGAAAGTCTGAGAGGTCTACCATTTCTAGAAGGTTACCGTATATAACCAATTTCCTTAAATTTCTGTTTTAAAAAAAGTAATTTTAAAAAACATATCAAATAACAGAATTTAAAAAAACATTAAAATATGTCAAGTTTTGATTGATTTGAACATGTTCAAACATTATGATGCCAAAAAGTCAAGTGTTTCCATTTTTTTGTCCACTGCCTGTAGATCAGCTGAAGCAAGCAAGATTTGGAGCCCCTGCAGAAGAACGCCATGTAGTAAGCATCAATAGAAGATAGGAAGTTGTGTTGCCTTCAATGAGAACATCATCCTACAACACAATGGAGTGGATTCTTGGTTGTCTCACCAGGGAACAGGATCCCCTTCCCAGTTAACAAATGTGCCAGTGTTTTCCTCGGAGAGACGGCCAAGGGTCTCCAGAATGGCTTGCAAACTCTGCTCCATTGTCAGGGGGCCTTTTCCCTGGGGGAGGGGAAAACAGGAAAAGGATGAAGGAAATTCATCGTGGAAAAACAGATTAAAAGTAAGGTAAAGAAAAATACACCAAAATAGATATTAAGGATATATGGAGAAAATTGAAGCCCTTTGGCCTCATTAATTAGAGGTGATTAAGATTAGGAACAGCCTAAAAAGTGTATTAGCTAACAGTTTTTTTAATGTCATATAAGAAATTTGAGTAATTATTTTTTGTCCAGATATTAAATGTTAAGGAGGCAGCACTAGATGGATTATGAATACCGAAATTTAAAAAATGTAATGTAATTCAAGAATGATGGTATTTGATTTTGTATTTGTGATCGGAATGAAAAATAAAAAAAATCTTTGCCGTAAAAAAGAAAGAAAAAGAAAAATAGATTAAAAGGCTAAGTAACATCAACTGAGAATGAGTTTCATAACAACCAGAAACATCAAAACTGGAAAATTTATTCCAATCTCCAGAAGGTGATGGAAATCTGGGATGGATCCGGGAAAATTGAAGCCAATATTATTATTATTATTATTATTATTATTATTATTATTATTATTATTATTAATTAGATTTATATGCCGCCCCTCTCCGTAGACTCGGGGCAGCTTACAGCAATGATAAAAACAATATATAATGACAAATCTAATAGTTAGAATCTAAAATAACAATAATACATTTAAAAAGTCTAAAAAACAAGAAACCCCAATATATAAAAACATACATACAGTAATATCATACACAGAAATAGCAATAGCAACAAGCACTTAGACTTATATAGCACTTCACAGTGCTTTACAGCCCTCTCTAAGTGGTTTACAGAGTCAGTCCATTGCCGCCAACAATTTGGCTCCTCATTTTACCCACCTTGGAAGAATGGGAGGCTGAGTCAACCTTGACCCTGGTGAGATTTGAACTGCCAAATTGCGGGCAGCTGGCAGTCATCGAAGTAGCCTGCAGGACTGCAATCTTAACTGTTGCACTACTGTTGTTCAATAGTTTAGTATGGCATGTGTATGTATGTGCATTTGTGTCAGAGGTGGGTTCCTCTGGGTTCATACTGGTTTGCCTGAACTGGTAGCAAACCGCTTGTGACCAGTCACTGAACTGGTTCCCTCAGTGCAGATCCGTGGACGTCGCCATCTTTTTTAAAAAAATTGTTTGCATTCCCCCCACCAAATTTTTGGGTCTTTTTCTTCTGCACATGCATAGAGGACAAGTTTCTGGCACTGCGCATGTGTCGCCATTTTGTTTTTGTGGTGGTGGTGGATTTCTATTATTTTTTTGGCATGGCGCGTGTTGTGGTTGGCTCTGGGCCAGCTCCTGCCCCAACGACTGTGGGGGTAGATGTGGGTGAATCCTCCCATTGTCAGAGGCCAGTTTTACTGCCGACTGCTTCTGACAGCGAAGCATCTGAAGCAGAGAGTGAATGTGAAATGGGATCCTCAGAGGGGGTCATGGCAGACAGCCCACTAGGGAGTAATTCATCATCATTATCCTCGCTGGATTCGGATGAAGAGACATTCATTGACGTACGCAGCCGCAGTGCAATGACTAGGAAAGAGCAGCTGCGTAAATACTACAGGAGATGAGGGAGTTCACCTGTGGTTGGGTGTGGTTCGACTAATTGGGGCTACTGTTAAATTGGCAGCATTCTGGCCTCTGAGTGTGGGAGTTTATCCATTCGGTGAAAGAGGAAGTGGCTTTCGTCTCAGGATTCTCCAAGGACTCTCTTTGCATTGATTCCAGGACTCTGAAACTAAACCATAGTCAAGTGTGTGAGTTGAAAACGTTTGAAGGAGAGTGGCTGTGACGTCTTCACAGCTGCTTGTTGATTGCTTTGTGTTTGTTTATTTTTCACCACATTCAAGTCTGTTGCTTTGAAGGTGAGCCCTTTGACTACCAAAAGGGTGTTTTGCTTCTGTTTTACTTTCAATTAAAAATGTGTTCTTGACTTTTCAAGTGCGTGGGTCTGAATTCCAATCTTTGCACTTAATTGGGGGCTTGTGTTGTGAAGCCCGGCACAACAGCATAGGAGGAAACGAACCAGCAGTGAGGTAAGTTAGACTCCACCCCGATGTGTCACAAATCTGGTTCTGTCTCTCAGTCCGTGTGTGCCCCCATCTCTTTTTTGGGGAATTTTTTAATTGTTGTTTATATGGCTTTTCATTGTCTTCCTGCTGCCCCCGGGCTAATACCAACCTCTATTTTTTCATCCAAAGCACAACTTTGTTTCAGCCTGAAACCACCTTCTGAGCATGCATGGAAGTGAAATGGAATGAAGGGACTTGTGTGAAAGTCACGATGCGCATCAGTACCGAAGGTAAGCGGAACCCACCCCTGCTGAAATTCACTTACCATTTTATTTCCCATGTCGGTCTGAACCCATCCTGGATGCAACGCAATGCACAAGATCTCATCTTTGGCAAGATGCAAGGACTGGCATTTAGAGAGCATATTCAGAGCAGACTGCGAGGAAGAGAGGGAAGGAGAAGATGGAAGGAATGGTTCACCTGAAGGCTCTAAGATGCCACCTAATTTCAAGGTAGTTTCTCTAGATGAAAAGCTACGTTAGGCAATTTGTTGAACCTCCACTAGGCCTGTGGAAGACCACAAAATCCATGTGTTGTCTTTATTTTTATTTATTTGTTTTGTCAGGTACATATTGGTGGTATACAAAGATATAACAATGTTTATATACATGATACTAGTAAAAGAGAAACATTAGGACAGGGGATGGAAGGCACGCTGGTGCATTGGTCCTTTACTGCCCTCTTAGAAATCAGGAGAGGTCGACAGTGGAGAGTCTAAGGGTAAAGTTTTAGGGGTTATGTGATGATACTACAGAGTCTGGAAGTGAGTTCCATGCATTGACCACTCGGTTACTAAAGTCGTATTTCTTTCAGTTGAGTTTTTTTTCCTCGGGTGCCAAAAGAGTGTGGGCGCAAACTATTGTGAATATGTGAGTGCCCACACCCATAATTCAATGCCTGGGGAGGGCAAAAACAGCTCCCCTTGCCCCCAGAGGCCCTCTGGAGGCTGGAAATACCTTGTTTCCCAATTTATGGTGGGCCCAGTAGGCTCGTGTTTTTCCCTCCCCAGGCTCCAGGGAGAGGGTAAAAATACTCTTCTCATCTCCTCATAAGCACTCTGGAAGCCAAAAATGCCCTCCCAGAGCCTCTGTGTGAGCCTAAAATTGACTGGCCAGCATACACATGCATGTTGGAGCTGAGCTAGGGCAACAGCTCATGTGCCAGCAGATATAGCTCCGTGTGCCACCTGTGGCACCCATGCCATAGGTTTAGACTTTGGCCCTCTCTGCCTGATGATGAACTAAATCAGCAGGTATCCAGAGGCTTGGTTTTTGATAGTTTTTTTCATGGACCTAGTTGGCACTTTAAGGCAGGGCTTTACCAAGTTTAAAATATACTTTACAGTATAGAGTTCAATTCCCACAAATTCCTTCAATTATGGGAGTTGAAGCCCACACATCTTCAAGTTGCCAAGGTTGAGAAACATTGCTCTAAGGGAAAACTCAAAGGGCATGGCATTCAAATTGTTGCATCACTCTAAAACAGAAATCCAGCTGGTTTCCAATGGCTGATGCTAACCATATTCAGCATCAATTAATCAACGGATTAATTCTCGGTAGACGTTTCTCATGAACATAAGAAGAGCCATGCTGAATCAGGCCAAAGCCCATTGAGTCCAGCGTTCTGTGTCACACAGTGACCCACCAATTGTCCATGGGGATCTTGAGCAGAAAGAGAAGGCAAAACCCTCCCTTTCCCTTAATCCCCAACAAATGGGACTCAAGGGAATCCTGCCTGCCTCAACCAACATAGAGACGGCACATGGACATCCATTTCAATAACCACTGATACACTTGGCATCCATGAATCTGTCTAATCCTGCCTTGAAGCTATCCAGGCTGACAGCTGTCATGACCTCTTCTGGAAGTGAATTCCATCAACCAACGACCCTCTGGGTGAAGAAATATCTCCCTTTATTTGTCCTATGAGCATTAGGGAGGGCCTCCTCATCCTAGTATTGTGTGATAGAGAAAATAATTTTTCTCTATCCACCTTTTCTATCCCATGCATGATTTTATACACTTCGGTCAAGTCACCCCTTAAACACCGTCTTTCAAGGCTGAAGAGACCAAGGTGTTGCAACCTGGTTTCATAAGGGAGATGCTCCATTTCCTTGATCATACTTGTTGTCCTTTTTTTGCACCTTTTCCAGTTCCATTATATCCTTTTGATGAAACAACACTGACCAGTTATGGTGTCAATCCAATGAACAAACAAACAAACAAATCTGTACCTTGCTACAACGATAAGCAATGATGTGGGACAGGTGCCATAAAAGGACATTTGTGATGGAACCTGCTTCACTGGAAATGTTGATGATGGCAGCTTTGCTGCAGCTCATGCCTTTCATGGGACTTTCTTGAGCTGCTTTCCTCAGCAAAGGAAGGAAGGCCTAGAGGAGGAAAAAGAACAGATTATTATTAATTTAGCTTCTAGAGTTGTTAACCTGAATTCTAAAGGCTTCTAGAGTTGTTAACCTGATCCTACGCAGCTTCTGCTCCAGCAATCTCACACTACTCACCAGAGCCTACAAAACTTTTGCCAGACCAATCCTTGAATACAGTTCATCTGTCTGGAACCCATACCACATCTCGGACATCAACACCCTAGAAAATGTCCAAAGATACTTCACCAGAAGAGCCCTTAACTCCTCCACTCGAAACAGAATGCCCTACGAAAGTAGACTATCAATCCTTGGTCTAGAAAGCTTAGAACTACGACACCTAAAACACGATCTAAGTATTGCCCACAAAATCATAAGCTGCAACGTCCTGCCTGTCAATGACTACTTCAGCTTCAACCGCAACAACACAAGAGCACGCAACAGATTCAAACTTAATATTAACCGCTCCAAGCTTGACTGTAAAAAATATGACTTTAGCAATCGAGTTGTCGAAGCGTGGAACTCATTACCGGACTCAGTAGTGTCAACCTCTAACCCCCAACATTTCTCCCTTAGACTATCCACGATTGACCTCTCCAGGTTCCTAAGAGGTCAGTAAGGGGCGTACATAAGTGCACTAGTGTCCCTTTCGTCCCCTGTCCAATTGTCTTTCCTTTATCTCATATATCATATATATTTTCTTCCTTTCATATATCTTCTCCTCTACTTTTATATCTTTTCTTTATATATAATACTTCATGTCTATCCTCTTCAATATGTATTGTGTATTGGACAAAATAAATAAATAAAAATAAATAAAATTATTATTATTATTATTTATTAGATTTGTATGCCGCCCCTCTCCGTAGACTCGGGGCGGCTTACAGCAATGATAAAAACAATATATAATGACAAATCTATTAGTTAGTATCTAAAATAACAACAATACATTTAAAAAGTCTAAAAAACAAGAAACCCCAATATATGAAAACATACATACAGTCATATCATACACAAAAAACTACATAGGCAGGGGGAGATGTCAAGCCTTTTTTTTGTAAGGAAGGTTGGAACTTTCCATCCCCAATAAAAAGGCCTTAAGATAAAGAGTTACCAATGGTTCACCAGGAAATGTCAGAATTGTGCTGAAGTCTAATCAGATGGAACCCACTTAACGCATCCCTATTCAAATCAGCATATATTGATAGTCTATCCATAGTCTTCTCATAGTATGTGTGGCTAGCGGGGCAAACTTTTTATTCCGGTCTTCATATCATAGAAACATAGAAGATTGATGGCAGAAAAAGACCTCATGGTCCATCTAGTCTGCCCTTATACTATTTCCTGTATTTTATCTTAGGATGGATCTATGTTTATCCCAGGCATGTTTCAATTCAGTGACTGTGGATTTACCAACCACGTCTGCTGGAAGTTTGTTCCAAGTATCTACTACTTTTTCAGTCAAATAATATCCCAGGAAATGTCAGAATTGTGCTGTAGTCTAATCAGATGGAACCCACTTAGCACATCTCTGTTCAAATCAGCACAATTGTGATCCATAATATATTGATAGTCATAATCATCATAGTCTGTGTGGCTAGCAGGGCAAATTTTTTATTCTGGTCTTGATATCCCACTCTGAAAGAGTTCATGGAGCTTAGGATTCATTCTTAAAACAACAAACATGCGAGGGGATTACTGTGTTTTTGGAGTATAAGACGCACCTTAGTTTGTGGGGAGGAAATACCAGAAAATAAATGCAAAACCAGAAAATAAATGCAAACAAGTCAAAACTTATTGCATGGGATGCTGCCTCTAAACATTCTTTCAACTCAAAGAGGAAAGGACCACAATGTTCCCTTACCTGAGCAACTACCATAGACCCAATCACATTGGTCCTGTAGGTTTCAGCCATGTTCTCTGGTGTTTCAGTCTCTAAGCTGCTCACATTGGCAATCCCAGCGTTATTAACCAAGAGGTTCAATCCAGCCCCTTTTAAGCACTCTGCGACTTTGGCTGTGGCAGCCGTGACGCTGGATGGATCCGCCGTGTCTATGGCAGGAAATAAATGTATGTTATTGCATATCTAGCTTTGCATACCGAACTCTAGTCAAATACATTTACAGTAATCCCTCGCTACTTCGCGGTTCATCTTTTGCGGATTCGCTACTTCACGGGTTTTCAAAGGGGGCTTAAATCCATTGAAAAATGGAGAGGGGCGGCATGCAAATCTAATAAATAATAATAATAATAATAATAATAATAATAATATTTTTATTAATAATAATAATAATAATAATAATAATAATAATAATAATAAATCCATTAAACATTCATAAAAGAAGAGAAGGCTCTTCCCCTGGGTCCCACCAGAAGGCGGTCCCATAAGTATTCTGGTCCAAAGTATGTAGGGCTTGTTTTAGGGCCTGCCCTGGGGCCAGGCGGGTTCCACTTACCGGCCGCTGTCAGTATGCTCTCCAGGATTGTTGCATGCACCCATTGATGTGAAATTTGCAAACCAATCTCTTAGCTCAATTGTTTAATTAAAGTACGGATGGTGGGATAAAGCATTGTGTGAAGCCATGGTGAATTTAAGCTGTATTTGTTCATTTTGGTAAGCGCCTGCTGTTGGCGTTCTTCTGACACAGAATGCTACATATTATACAGCATATATGGCATATTATACTTCCAAAGCATCAGCCAAGCAGATTGTTTCTTTGCCTGGTGTTGGAATTCAAGAACCAAAGAGATTTTCAGGACACATACCCAATGCAATGATGACAATTTGCGGGTGTTCAGCAGCCAAATTCTTCAGGTCCTGAAAGGAGAAAAAGAAAATCCCACAAACTTAGTGCCTTTCACTTTATAGCTAACTGCATCAAATGTGTTTTATATTTTATTTTATTATTTTATTTTATTTTGTTTTGTTTTGTTTTGTTTTGTTTTATTTTATTTTATTTTATTTTATTTTATTTTATTTATTTTATTTTATTTTATTTTATTTTATTTTATTTTATTTTATTTTATTTTATTTTATTTTATTTTATTTTATTTTATTTTATTTTATTTTATTTTATTTTATTTTATTTTATTTTATTTTATTTTATTTTATTTTATTTTATTTTATTTTATTTTATTTTATTTTATTTTATTTTATTTTATTTTATTTTATTTTATTTTATTTTATTTTATTTTATTTTATTTTATTTTATTTTATTTTATTTTATTTTATTTTATTTTATTTTATTTTATTTTATTTTATTTTATTTTATTTTATTTTATTTTATTTTATTTTATTTTATTTTATTTTATTTTATTTTATTTTATTTTATTTTATTTTATTTTATTTTATTTTATTTTATTTTATTTTATTTTATTTTATTTTATTTTATTTTATTTTATTTTATTCATTGGTCAAACATGTATAGGATAATAGTTGGTATAAACATAACATAAGCAAAAAGTAATGATAAAAAGAAGGACAATAGGACAGTAGGATAGGGGTGGTAGGCACGATGGTGCGCTTATGCACGCCCCTTACAGACATCTTAAAAATGGGGAGAGGTCAACTATAGAGAGTCTGAAGTTAAAGTTTTTGGGGTTTGGGGGAAGAAACCACAGAGTCTGGTAGTGCATTCCAGGTACTGATCACTCTGTTGGTGAAGTCTTATTTTCTGAGCATAATATATTGATCTAAAGGTATAATTATTCTATGCTCTTCTATATATATATACCCATTTGTTTTCTGTTTCTTTTTGTTTTATTGTTTAGGTCTATATACAGATAGTAATTGGCATTTACACATTTTATTGTTTCTTGTCCTTGTTCTTTAACCATTCATAAAATCTGTTCCATGTTAAATAATATTTGGATTCTTCTTTATCTTATAATTCTTTAGTCATCTTATCCATCTCTGCACAGCCTAAAATTGTCTTTAGGATTTCCACAACATTTGCTATGTTGTTCTATTTCCATTTTGTTGCATAAGCTATTCTGGACACTGTCACTTTATGTTTTATTAAATAATATATTTCTTTCACATAATTACCCCTTATAATTCCCAATAAATAAATTTCCGGTTTCAAATCTATATGATATTTTAGTATTTTTTCTATTATTTTTGTAATTTGAACATCATCATCATCATCATCATCATCATCATCATCATCATTATTATTATTATTATTATGTCAGTACAACACAGCAAACGAGATCTCTATGCTGGATTTCGTATTTCATCACCAGCACCTAGGACTGCGTGATGTAGCGGCGAATGTTTGCCGATCCCAGTAAAGCGGCCTTTTGCAATTGATAGATGGAGATTTTGTCAATTCCGATGGTTTTCAAATGTCCGCTGAGATCCTTTGGTACTGCGCCCAGCATGCCAAGTACCACTGGGACCACTTTCACTGGCTTATGCCAGAGTCGTTGCAGCTCGATTTTTAGATCTTCGTATTTCACTAATTTCTCTAGCTGCTTCTCCTCAATTCTGCTGTCCCCTGGGATTGCGATGTCGATGATTCAAACTTTCTTTTTCTCCACAATCAGGATGTCTGGTGTGTTATGCTTCAGAATTCGGTCAGTCGGAAGTCGGAAGTCCCACAGTAGTTTTGCTTGCTCATTTTCGACCACTTTTTCTGGCTTATGATCCCACCAGTTCTTTGCCACTGGTAAATGGTAGTTCTGGCTCAAGTTCCAGTGGTTCATCTGTCCCACAACATCATATCTATGCTTGTAGTCAGTCTGTGCGATCTTTTTGCAGCAGCTGAGTATGTGATCAATTGTTTCATCTGTTTCTTTACAGATTCTACACTTTGGATCGTCTGTTGTTTTTCAATTCTGGCTTTGACAGCATTTGTTCTAATGGCCTGTTCTTGTGCCGCCAGTATTAGTCCTTCTGTCTCCTTTTTGAGTGTTCCATTTGTAAGCCATGACCAGGTATTATTATTAGTACTAGTATTAGTATTGTTGTTGTTGTTTTGTTGTTGTTGTTGTTGTTGTTATTATTATTATTATTATTATTATTATTTTGCTTTTTGGCATGTCCACCACATATGAAAATATGTGCCATGTGTGTTCTGACATTTCCAGCAGATGGGTGAAATTTTATTAGACATTTTCGCCAGTCTTATAGATGAGATGCCAACTATAAAACATTTTGCACTGCTTTTCAAAATCTTTGTTCTTTCCACACAAAATCTTTGTTCTTTCTTGGTTCTTTATTTTGAAGACGTTTTGCTTCTCATCCAAGAAAGTTCAGTTGCCTCCTGGAAAAAGCACCTTTGGGACAACCTGGATGTCCGAGAATCTCTACATACTTTCCACACAAAGCTTAAGGTATTCAAGATGATGGCTACTGATTTCAATATTAAACAATTATTTGAGGTTGTGAGTGAACTTCTATCTCGTAACAGACTCCACCCCATGACCTACCTGAGAACGGGGTCCAGCAGGGTCTCTGCAAGTGGCAAAGATCCATTTTGGGGGGTTGCTCTTGTCCACCAGCTGCTTGACCAGCTCCAAGCCCAGTCCCCGATTGGAACCGGTCACTAGAATGCTGTGTGGATTCAGTTGTTCCATCTCTCTTTACTGCCCAAGCTAACCAAGAAACTGTATTAATAAAAAATTCGGGCGTTTCTCAATACCTTCCTTAAATTTTGTCACAAACCACTTCATTCTTAGTCCCTCCTCCCATGTTATGTAAGTTGGTTGGTTTCTGTGTCAGAAAGACAATACAACTTGAAAGAAATAAGAAAAGAATAAAAGGATTTGGCCAACGCCTCAAAGTTCTGTCAGGTCTTGTAGTGCAGATTTTATTTTCTAAGAGCCATATTTTTGGGAGTATAAGACACACCAGAGTATAGTACGCATCTTAGTTTTGGGGGGAGGAAAATATGGGAAAACATCTGCCAACCAGGTCTTCATCTGTCTAGCGATCTTAGTCTCATCAGCTTCAGCACATTATTTTATCCCCTGGTTAGGACTGAAAAAATATTCGAAGGGAGTAGCAATGAAAACAAGCCTGCAAAGACTTAGGGCTTGGAAAACCGATGTAACTGCCATAACATGTTAGGATAGGATTTGATATCTGGACTTCTAACAAAAAATGCCTTATACACTCCGATTCCATTAGCCAGGAACAGGACTGCACGTAGGTCACAAAGTGAGTCTACATTTCTGGTGAAATCTGCTTAGGAAGTGACTGGCCATAAAACGATTCAGTGGCTCTCCTCGAATAACAAGAATGTGTCAACAGGAAAAGAACTGTGTGATCAAAAGACACAATTTACATTCCCTGGGGTAAACAGGACGAAGGCTGCGATAAAAAGACCTTGCTTTGTGGTAAACAGGAGATAGCCGTATTAACAACAAAGGGGCCCAGGAAATTGGCCATGAGAGACATTTGTTCAGTAGAAACTAGTTACGTGCCATATGTAGATAGGAAGGACTCAGAAGTTGTGCCATATCTTAGAGTTACGTTATTGGATGTTTGTATATCACTTGACATGTACGTATAATCACTCCCAATTTGCATATCCCCCCAATAAAAGGGCGTGCACAGCTCAATACTGTGTCACTTCACCCGGAGAGAAATGTGTCCAAGTTTTCTTTCTAGGATTCACGTTCGTGAGTGACCCCACGCGGCTGGGCTGCCCTAAGTCCCTTTGAAGACATCGTTCCCCTCAGGGACTCTGCGGCGCCTCAAACCGACTTGGGAGGGAGTAGGAATTAAAAAATGCTGCAAGCCAGGAAGCACCTTGTTAGGGTTGAAAAAATCCTTCTCAGAGGGAGTAGCGATGAAAACAAGCCTGCAAACACTTAAGGCTGGGGGAGAAAACTACTTCGGAAGAGTAGGAACTTAGGGCTGGAAAAAAACCTTCTTTGGAGGGAGTAGGAAGATTATTAGCACCTCACTAGGGCTGGGGGGGGGAAGCTTCCAAAAAGTGACATTTGGAGTATAAGACGCACCCACATTTTGGAGTATAAGACACACCAGAGTATAGGACGCATCTTAGTTTTGGGGGCAGGAAAATATGGGAAAACATCTACCAAGCAGGTCTTCATCTGGCTAGCGATCTTAGTCTCGTCAGCTTCAGCCCATTATTTTATCCCCTGGTTAGGACTGAAAAAATCTTCGAAGGGAGTAGCAATGAAAGCAAGCCTGCAAAGACTTAGGGCTTGGAAAACTGACTTGGGAGGGAGTAGGAATTTAAAAATGCTGCAAGCCAGGAAGCACCTCGTTAGGGTTGAAAAAAATCCTTCTCAGAGGGAGTAGCGATGAAAACAAGCCTGCAAAGACTTAGGGCTTAGAAAACTGACTTGGGAGGGAGTAGGAATTAATAAATGCTGCAAGCCAGGAAGCACCTCGTTAGGGTTGAAAAAATCCTTCTCAGAGGGAGTACGGATGAAAACAAGCCTGCAAAGACTTAAGGCTGGGGAAAAAAAACTTCTTTGGAAGAGTAGGAAGTTAGGGCTGGAAAAAAACCTTATTTGAAGGGCGTAGGAATATTATTAGCGCCCAATTTTGCAGCCTCTTTTAGCGAGGAAAAAGGTGCATCTTATGCAGTACTCTGAAAAATATGGTAGGTAGGTTGAGAAGGTATCTGAAAACGCCTAATTCCGACCCCTGTCCTATTGTCTCTCCTATATCCCATATATCTTCTCTTCTATTCCTTTATCTTTCTTCTATTCTCTCTTTGGTTTACCTTATCCTATACTCTCTCTTCTATTCCTTCTCTAATTTTCTTTTCTTTTTTTCTCTTGAAGGTGTGCTCTACTACCTTCATTGTGTATTATTGTGTATTGCTGTGTTTCCCAACCTTGGCAACTTGAAGATATTTGGACTTCAAGTCCCAGAATTCCCCAGCCAGCATTCTCTGGCTGGAGAATTCTGGGAGTTGAAGTCCAAATATCTTCAAGTTGCCAAGGTTGGGAAACACTGGTGTATTGGACATAAATGAATGAATGAATTAATTAATGAATAAATGAATGAATGAATGAATGAATAAATAAATAAATAAATAATTTGGGGGGGGGGATGGACATGCCAGGCTGGTGCCGGGATGGGTTCTGGCTTACCTCACTGCTGATTCGCTTCCTCACACACCCCGTGTGTGTACACCTATGCACAGTGCTCAAACCCAGTTCTGCGCATGTGCAGAAGCTACACACACACACACAAAAAAAAGCTAGGGAAAATTTCACATTTCACTCCTGGAATGGAACATTCTGAAAAAATTAGAGTGATCTAGAACTCTAGAACTTGGGTTGAAACATGTGGAGGGCACACTCCACCACAAAATGGTCTGGTGAAATTGAGCCGCTTGGATTCTGTAAATGGCAATCGGTTCTTTTACTATTTGTTTGTTTGTTTGTTTGTTTATTTAGTTATTTATTTAGTTATTTAGTTACTTAGTTACTTAGTTACTTAGTTACTTAGTTACTTAGTTACTTAGTTACTTAGTTACTTAGTTACTTAGTTACTTAGTTACTTAGTTACTTAGTTACTTAGTTACTTAGTTACTTAGTTACTTAGTTACTTAGTTACTTAGTTACTTAGTTACTTAGTTACTTAGTTATTTAGTTATTTAGTTATTTAGTATGCCGCCCTTCTCCGTAGACTCGAGGCGGCTCACAACAGTAATAGAAAAAACAATGTAGAATACAAATCTAATAATTAAAACTAAAAACCCATAATTAAAAAAAATATGCATACAACATACCATACATAAACAATATAGGCCTGGGGAAGTTATATCAGTTCCCCCATGCCTGACGACAGAGGTGGGTTTTAAGGAGTTTACAAAAGGCAAGGAGGGTGGGGGCAGTTCTAATCTCAGGGGGGAGCTGGTTCCAGAGGGTCGGGGCCGCCACAGGGAAGGCTCTTCCCCTGGGACCCGCCAAACGACATTGTTTAGTCGACGGGACCCGGAGAAGGCCAACTCTCTGGGACCTAATCGGTCACTGGGATTCGTGCGGCAGAAGGCGGTCCCGGAGATATTCTGGTCCGATGCCATGAAGGACTTTATAGGTCATAACCAACACTGTGGGAAATTCCCTAAAATTGGACTAATTGGGCCAACACTAGTTCCGGGGATGGCATCTTTTAAAGAAGATGACGAATAACCATTTGTCTCAAGTAGTGTAGGGTTTCCTGCCTAAGCAGGGGGTTGGACTAGAAGACCTCCAAGGTCCCTTCCAACTCTTGTTGTTGTGGTGGTGGTGGTGGTGGTGATGATGTAAACATTGTTCTGGTGGTCACCTCAGAACTTAAGGAGCTAAACTTTCTGTTTTTAAAACAAAAAAATAACAGAAAGTCCAGTTGCCTCTTGGAAAAACACATAACCCTGGTTGACTGAAAATTTCCAAGGACATTACATTGATGTTACCTTACATTGTATACCTTTTTCACAAGGAGCTTTATTTATTCCTTGTCAATTCTTTGCCTAGAGATAACCCACACTATATTTTACAGAATAACAGTGTTGAAAAGGACCTTGGAGGTTTTCTAGAATAGAATAGAATAGAATACAATACAATACAATAGAATACAATACAATACAATACAAACATAGAAACATAGAAGTCTGACGGCAGAAAAAGACCTCATGGTCCATCTAGTCTGCCCTTATACTATTTTCTGTATTTTATCTTAGGATGGATATATGTTTATCCCAGGCATGTTTAAATTCAGTTACTATGGATTTATCTAGAATAGAATAGAATAAAATAGAATAGAATAGAATAGAATTCTTTATTGGCCAAGTGTGATTGGACACACAAGGAATTTGCTCTCAGTGTACATAAAAGAAAAGATACACATGTCAAGAATCATGAGATACAAAACTTAATGATTGTCATGAGGGTCAAATAAGCAATCAGGAAAAAATCAATATTAATAAAAAATATTTTAAGGATACAAGCAAGTAGTTATAGTCATACAGGCATAAATAGGAGGAGGTGGGTGATAGGAATGATGAGATTTACTAGTAGTAATAGTAATGCAGGCTTAGTAAATAGTTTGACAGTGTTGTGGGAATTATTTGTTTAGCAGAATGATGGCGTTTCGGGAAAAACTGTCCTTGTGTCTCGTTGTCTTGGTGTGGGGTGCTCTATAGCCACGTTTTGAAGGTAGGAGTTGAAACAGGTTATGTCCAGTAAATATTTTCACAGCCTTCTTTTTTCCTCAAAATTGATTGTCAGCCAGTAACCAGTTAATCAACCTACAGCAGCTTTCTTCTTCTGCCTTAGGAAAGTTCTGAAAAGTTGTTCAGAAGCTCATGTACCTTTACCTAGGATGATTGATGATGATAGAATTGAGAAGATACTCTGTGTACAAAGTGCCTGAGACTGTTTTTTTAAAAGTACGTATCTTAAGTTCTCCTTGGCTGCAAGTGATTCTTCATTCACCTCTTTCCATCTCTGTTTCTAAAAGCTCAAGGGAGGGAAGATCAGCTCAAACATGTCTATGTATTCAGAGCAGGCACAGACACATACAGTTGACTTAAAGCAACTACGTGTTCAAATTTGGCAGGACATTGTCTGATATTGTTAGTACCATATAAGCTTACTGAATGAATGATGGATGAATGGGTTTTTTAATATTGGGGTTTTAATTATTATATACTATTGTTCTATTGCTGTAAGCTGCCCAAACTCCATTAGGAGTTGGGCGGCCAATCAAGTTAAGTTAAGTTAAGTTAAGTAAGTTAACAAATTAAATTAAATTAAAATTAAATTAAATTAAGTTAAGTTAAGTTAAGTTAAGTTAAGTTAAACTAAACTAAACTAAACTAAACTAAACTAAATTAAATTAAATTAAATTAAATTAAATTAAATTATGCCAACAGTTTATGAAGTTGAACATTCAATGGTCAGTGATCACGTTCCTCTTTACGATGTCTGATATTCTTTTTTTATGAAAGAACCAAAAAAGGTTACTCTGTGAAAGTTCATGCAACCTGCAAGAGTAAATAAAAACACATCTGTGTAATTAACATTATGGAAATTTACCAAGTATGTAAAGAAAAGAAATACAGTATTATCAAGATGTTCTCTTGAACATTCTCTATTTTTCTGGTTTAGCCTCTTTTATCTGAAAGGTGAAGGGGATGTGGTGGCTCAGTGGCTAAGAAAGGTTGGCAGCTTGGCAGTTCGAATCCCTAGCGCTACGTAATGGAGTGAGCTTCCATTACTGGTCACAGCTTCTGCCAACCGAGCAGTTTGAGAGCATGTTAAAATATGCAAGTAGTAACATAGGGACAGGGGTGGGCTACTGCCCAGATGGGGAGGAATGAGGCATGAATGCTGCTGCATCTGGTTATGACCTATAAAGCCCTTCATGGCATCGGACCAGAATATCTCAGGGACCGCCTTCTGCCGCACGAATCCCAGCGACCAGTTAGGTCCCACAGAGTGGGCCTTCTCCGGGTCCCGTCGACTAAACAATGTCATTTGGCGGGACCCAGGGGAAGAGCCTTCCTTGTGGCGGCCCCGACCCTCTGGAACCTACTCCCCCCAGATATCAGAGTTGCCCCCACCCTCCTCGCCTTTCGTAAGCTCCTTAAAACCCACCTCTGTCGTCAGGCATGGGGGAACTGAGATATTTCCTTCCCTCTAGGCTTATAAAATGTATGCATGGTATGTCTGTATGTATGATTGGTTTCTTAAATTGGGGTTTTTTACATTACTTTTAATATTAGATTTGTTCATATTGTCTTTTTACTGTTGTTAGCCGCCCCGAGTCTGCGGAGAGGGGCAGCATACAAATCTAATAAATAAATGAATGAATGAATGAATGAGTGAATGAGTGAATGAATGAATGAATGAATGAACGAACGAACAAACAAACAAACAAACAAACAAATAAATAAATAAATAAATAAATAAATAAATAAATCAGATTCCAGTCCAATTCTCTCAGCCAAGGTTCGATTTATTATCAGAGCCATGTTGGTCACATTGTTGCCACTCCAACACTAACTTCCTTCCAGTTCCCAACCCAGGTTGAGGTTCTTCCCACATCCCGAAACCCACAAGTTCATCACGAAGATCAGTCCGAGTGTAGGGATTTCACTGACTTCCTCTTGCTTCAGTTGATGCAGAACAAAAGATGACCTTGGACTCCAAGAAAGAAATTTGTTGTGACTAATAACTTTTTCCTTCTCATGCAGCTACCCCTCCCAGTTCCCCTAATATTATTCTCCTGTCAGTGACACCTAGAAGTATTTATATATATCATTGGGACTTGCAGTTTGACAAAGCCTAGTTGAGCAGCATTTTATGCACACCAGATTACCCAAAGCAAGGAAGAGTTGGCGCACAGAAAGCAGTGTGGGATATAATGAGCACTGAAGATAAAAAGCTGCATTGCCTTTGACGAGAACGTGGCCTTTCAGTGCAGAAAAGTGACATCTTGGTTGGGTCACAAGGGTACAGGATCCCCTTCCCAGTTAATAAATGTGCCAGTATCTTTCTCAGAGAGATGGCCAAGGGTTCTCACAGTAGCTCGCAAACTCTGCTCCATTGTCAGTGGGGGTGTTCCCTGTGGGGGGGAAAATAGACAAAGGATAAAAGAAGTTCAAAAGAACGCCTTAAAGCCTAGGTAACATCAAATGACAGTGAATTCCTTAACAGCCAATGGAATCAAAACAGAAACTCCTGAACTCATCATGCCTCCTGGAACTAAATAAGGATGAGTACCGAGGCATTGTAGTTGGATCGCAGCCAGATCCTCTGACCATAGTTCCCTCTAAACTGAGCAGTGAGCAATCGCTCACTTAAAAATCATCATCAACTCAGAGTTTTCCAAACCTGCCCAGAAGCCGAGAGGGAAAGAGTGAGAGGGAAGGAGAGAGAGAGGAAGAGAGAGAAACAGATAGAAAAAAGAGAGGAAGGAAAAGAGAAAGAAAAAGAATGGGAGTAAGGAAAAGAGAAAGAAAATCAAAGTCTAGCTTGAAACTAGCTCAACTATTTAAGTGGCATTTTGATATTGATAGAGTTGCCCTATTATGAGCTCACTGTTATAGACACACACTACAGTATTTTATTTTGAAATTCTCTGAGGCAAAACAGGGTGGGTTTTTTATTTATTTATTTGTTTGTTTGTTTGTTTGTTTGTTTGTTTAATATTTCTGTGCCGCCCAGTCCCAAAAGGACTGCCGCTCAGACACTATACTTTTCCGCCCCCCCCCAAAAAAAAATTAGAGGGAACACTGCCTCTGACAACAGACTTTGAGCCAAATGAACTGGGTCCATCTGGGCATGATAGACCTGTGTGGTTGTCAGAGGAGTCAGACAGTGAGGAGAAGGGAGAAATAGGGGGTTAGGATCCTGGAGAGGCTATAAAACCCCCCAACTGGGGCTTTGCCTGGGTCGGTGGAGGAAGAGGAGATGAGGGATCCTATCTTGGATGCCAGTGTGAGAAGGATGTGGGGGAGGCAAGAGCAATTATGCAGATTCAGAAGGAGGACTTGAGCACAGCTGTGTGCAGTCTGTACTCCCAGGGTGTATATAAGGGGGAAGGAGTTGGGAGGTTCCCTTTGCAGAAAACCAACATTTCATCCTTCGAAGGAAGAGAGCATATGAAGAGTTTTGGCCTGTTGTTCAAACAAACCTTGCTGCGGTTCTGGACAATTATAGGGTGAAAGCAGTGAAGGGCTACCAAAAAATTTTACTACCACACTACCACATCTTTCAGTGCAAATTGGGTGCTCTGGGGTGGAGCTCCATTTTCTCTATCCCACTGTATTCCCCCCTGTCCAGGCAGTAGCCCACCCCTGGGTTAAAGAATCTTGTGAGTAATTCTTGGCTTTGAAACCATTTGTTTGGGAATCTATCTTATCAACTCTGCCTCCTGCCTGAACTTTGGCAGTTGAAAGACATTCTTTGGTTCTAATTTGTGCTTCACAGCAAACCTTATTGTAAATAGATCATTTCATTTCAAAACCTTGTTTCTGAGCATTAATTGGAGATTAATTACTGGTCCATTGCCACGTGAGAAACAAGAATGAGGTACCACTGTAATTAAAAAAAAACCTTTTTTCCGTGATGGCCACAAGTAGCACACAGAGCCATATTGGAAAGCACATGAAGCATTGCTCTATGTCAGCTCCAGAGTGCATGTGCATAATGAGCTGATTTTCACCCTTGAAGAAGGCCATTTTCACCCTCTGGAGTCTTGAGGAGGCTTCCCTGAAGCCTCTGGAGAATGAAAAACGGCCCAACGGGCCATCAGAACTTTGGAAAGTTTTTTACCACCACCACCCCAGTCTTCAGGAACATGGAGGGCTTGTGCATGCATGTGTGTGGGAAGGGAGGGCATTGCATTATGGGTGTGGACACACATTTGCCCTTTTGGCCCCCAAGCAAAAAAATGTTCGCTATTGTTCTGCCGGGCTCTCTGATAGGAGTCTCCCAAAAATTCAACGGTACAAATTTCAGACACACACACGTTTGAAAATTCAAAACAATGTTCTTTATCACAAAATTCAAAAGAAATAAAGCACCCTTTTTGTATTGCAAAGAGCACTCATCCCAAAACAACCTTGTAGGCTGTACAATCCCCTTAATCAATCCTTAAGTACTTAGCTAGCAGCTGTGAAGGAACGTCACAGCCCTCCTTCTTCCAACGAAGTGAGACACACACACTTTGCTCTGCTTTGGTTTCAAAGGCGTGAAAAATCAACAAAGTCCAGAAAACAGCAAAACATGGTCCTGAAGAACTGCGATCAGATAATCTTCCACAACGGCCAAACCAACACGCTGCTATTTATATCAGCAGCGCTAATTACTAGAGCCCCTCCCAAACACAGGTGGCCTCT
Organism: Erythrolamprus reginae; assembly: GCF_031021105.1. Classification (NCBI taxonomy): domain Eukaryota; kingdom Metazoa; phylum Chordata; class Lepidosauria; order Squamata; family Dipsadidae; genus Erythrolamprus; species Erythrolamprus reginae. Next base: position 13,234,051 of record NC_091958.1, read on the forward strand.
CTTATCTCCTGTAATATTTCCTCAATTGGTCTCTTCTACGCATAACTCTCCGCCTGCATGGGTCTAAGACTTCCGCCTCCGAATCGACCGAAGATAATGGAGATTGGCTTCCTGGGCTGTGTGCCAAGCCCCCCTCTTCCAAGTCACCCCCACCTTTTTCTTCATCTGAGGAAACTGCACTACCTGCCTCTGTCGGCAATAAAACAGGGCTATGACATGTTGATGTTTCCCCTGCATCCACCTCCACATTCCTTGGGGCAGGAGCTGGGCCAGAGCCAAGCACAATAGCTATCACCGCCCTATCCCCATAGCAGCTAACATAAATTCTCTGATAGTAATGGAGAAATGTTAAATCCCAAAATATAATATTCTGGTGATCACAGATATGTTCAGATTCCTTCAGGACCATCTTGAACCTCATCTGAAACCACAGGATTCCAGGGGCACATCTGGCTGTTTCTAGAATTCGAATCTATCATAGTATTTGGTACATATTATTTCAGACACTGCCTGATTTAAGATGAAACTCTCTCAAGAAAAATCCAAGTGTTATTTCCTGAAATTGTTGAGAAAATAATAATAATAATAATAATAATAATAATAATAATAATAATAATAATAATAATAAATTTATTGTCATTGTCAAAGCAACGAATTGTCATTGGCAACGAAAGTCGTGTAACACCCAGAGACCAGTCCCACTATACATAAAATCAGAATAGGTAAATTTAAAAATAGAATAAAATGTCTTACCCACTACAAAATTCCCCACCCTGAACCACTCAACCATCTACATGACAAACTGAGTAATATTGTCCAACAGTTCACTGATGGTGACCCTGCTGGACCATCCCTAGAATGGCAAGAGTATTTTTATTTTTATTTTTTGGAACCTTCCATTTCTAGTAGAGATAATTTGGTCCATATTTGTTTTCACTGTATAAAATTCAGGGGATCCAATTTGCTTACCATCATATTCCCCATGTCAGTCTGTACCCATCCAGGATGCAACGCAATACACAAGATGTCATCTTTGGCAAGATACAAGGACTGGCATTTGGAGAGCATATTCAGGGCACTCTATGAGGAAGAGGAGGGAAAGGAAGATAAATGAATGCTTCATCTAACTTCTCAAGGATGGCAGACCATTCAAATGTGCTCTTCCCTGCTTGGGATAACAACATTTCGGACATAAATACATTTATTTATTTATTTTATTTATTTATTTATTTATTTTGTCCAATACACAATGAGTGTTTCAGTGGGTATACACATAGGAAAATACATAATGAAGGTTATAGAGGATATAATCATAGTAAAATATATCTAAGAAAGAATAGAAGAGAAGATATAGGAATAAAACATATCAATGAAAGAATAGAAGAAGAGATATAGGAATAGAAGAAAGGTATAGGAGATATAGGAGAGCAATAGGACAGGGGACGGAAGGCACTCTAGTGCACTTGTATTTGCCCCTTACTGACCTCTTAGGAATCTGGATAGGTCAACCATGGATAATCTAAGGGGGTTTGGGGATGTCCAGAGATACTTTACGAGAAGAGCTCTCCATTCTTCTACTTGTAAAATAATATCTTACGCAACCAGACTTGAAATCCTAGGCTTAGAACTATGTTGCTTTAAACACGACCTAAGCATAGCCCATAAAATCATCTGCTACAACATCCTTCCTGCCAACGACTACTTCAGCTTCGATCACAACAATACATGAGCACATAACAGATACAAACTCAAAGTAAACCGCTCCAAACTCGACTGTAGGAAATACGACTTTAGCAACTGAGTAGTTAATGCATGGAACTCACTACCTGACTCTGTAGTATCATCACCTAACCCCCAAAACTTTACCCTTCGACTTTCCACCGTTGACCTCTCCCAATTCCTAAGAGGTCAGTAAGGGGCGTGCATAAAAGCCCCAGCGTGCCTACCTTCCCCTGTCCTAATGTTTCTCTATTATTAGCACCAATATCATGTATATAAATATTGTTATATCTTTGTATACCACCAATACGTACTTGACAAAAATAAGTAAATAAATAACAGAATTGACCTTTACATTCTCAGATCATGGGTTCATCTGTACCTTACTACAGCGATAAGCAATGATGTGGCCCCGCTGCCATTCAAGGACGTTTGTGATGGAACCTGCTTCACTGGAAAAGTTGATGATGGCAGCTTTGCTGCAGCTCATGCCTTTCAGGGGACTTTGTTTAGCCGCCTTCCTCAGCAGAGGAATAAACACCTGGAGGATGAACAGAAGAAATGAAGGACAGTCAAACTTTCTGTAAGAAAATTAGAATAGAGCATAGCGTGACAGAGCACAACAGAACAGAGGGACCTAGGAAGTAGTAGTAGTAGTAGTAGTAGTAGTAGTAGTAGTAGTAGTAGTAGTAATAACAACAACAACAACAAACAACAATACTAGTACTTGTTCTGTCTGGGTTCCCCCAGACCTCAACACCAACTGGAAAAAACAGCCAGACACTCTGGTAAAAGCCAAAAGTAGTTTATAACTGGAAAAAATAAGCACAGAGGAAAACCTGTTCTTCCCAACAGACAGGATATAATACGGTACAGCAGGGTCCTGATGTCCAGACAATACAGCAAGCTTCTTGCTGGCACCCCCCCCCCCCCCAAGGTTTCAATAGGCAAAGGCACAAACCAGGATTCCAAGACGCCAAAGTTCACAGTCAGGTCCCACGACTCTCAAAGATAAAACTCCACAAGCCAGGAAGGGTGGGTCTGCCTTTTAGCCTTTCCCAAGAGCACCACACCCAAACCCAGCTGCTGCCACTTTAATGCTGAAAGTATTTAGCCAATTGACTCCGTCTCTGATTAGCTCTTCGTTGTCGCAGATCAATTATGGCTTGTGCACTTTCCTCTAAGGAATCCAGGCTGCTTGCTGAGGAGAGCTCCCCCTGGTGGGACTCTGGCTGTCCTCCCTCTTCTTCAGCCTGGGATTCCTCCTCGTCTGTCTGCACCTCCTGTTCCTCAGCCTCTCCCTCTGAGCTGGAAACCGACAGAAGGTCAGCCGTTCCCGGAGGGGCCTCAGACGGAACCACAACAAGTACTAATATTAAAATATTAAAATATTAAAATATTAAAATATTAAAATATTAAAATATTTATTAAAATATTAAAATATTAAAATATTAAAATATTAAAATATTAAAATATTAAAATATTAAAATATTAAAATATTAAAATATTAAAATATTAAAATATTAAAATATTAAAATATTAAAATATTAAAATATTTATTAAAATATTAAAATATTAAAATATTAAAATATTAAAATATTAAAATATTAAAATATTAAAATATTAAAATATTAAAATATTAAAATATTAAAATATTAAAATATTAAAATATTAAAATATTAAAATATTAAAATATTAAAATATTAAAATATTAAAATATTAAAATATTAAAATATTAAAATATTAAAATATTAAAATATTAAAATATTAAAATATTAAAATATTAAAATATTAAAATATTAAAATATTAAAATATTAAAATATTAAAATATTAAAATTAATATGAAAACAAATACTAATATTACTACTACTAATAATAATAATAACAACAACAACAAAACAACAATACGAATATGAATACTAATATTACTACTACTACTACTAATAATAATAATAATAATAACAACAACAACAAAACAACAATACTAGTACTAATATTTACTTCCTTCCTTCCTTCCTTCCTTCCTTCCTTTCTTTCATTCTTTCTTTCTTTTTAGGAAACAGTTTTATTGAAATTATATACAATTAAAAAGACGGTACATAATCTGTGGTATCCATTTCGTATTTCTATAAACTGATCTTGTATTGTACAATTGTCTTGAAACAAACAAGGACCTGACACAAAAGGGAGAAAAAAAGAAAGAAAGAATAGAAAGAAAATGAAAAACACATAAGAACGTGTAACAAACACGCCCCCTGCTGTCTATTTGGACAGCTAATCCATTTATCATTTGTATTATTTTACAACACTCAATACCAACCGTTTTCATTTAGCTTTATCTAAAGCCTCTCCCCCTATATTTATATACATATTCTCATTCATAATTTCTACAATAGCCATTTTGTATTTTTATAACTGTTTAACATAATACTCCTTTATACAGCTTTATTCTGCTTCTGTTTTTCTACCCAATTATAAAATTCCGTCCATACTTCATAATACAGTGTTCCCTCAATTTTCGCGGGTTCAAACTTCGCGAATCGCCTATACCACGGTTTTTAAAAAAATATTAATTAAAAAATACTTCACGTTTTTCCCCCTATACCACGGTTTTTCCCACCCGATGACATCATATGTCATCGCCAAAGTAATAATTTTTGCAAATAAATAACAAAAAAAATAATTATTGTTAATAAATAATTATATTTATAAATATCAGGATCACTAAGTGTCTTATTCAATGGTGAGTACCAGTAATAATGGTGAGTAAATGGTTGTTAAGGGAATGGGAAATGGTAATTTAAGGGTTTAAAGTGTTAAGGGATGGCTTGTGATACTGTCCATAGCCAAAAATGGTGTATTTACTTCCGCATCTCTACTTCGCGGAAATTCGACTTTCGCGGGCGGTCTCAGAACGCATCCCCCGCGGAAATCGAGGGAACACTGTATTTTGAATCATCCTTCTCTTTCAGTTCTTGCATCATGTCATCTAGCTCTGCACAGTCAAATATTTTTTTTAAAATAATAATTATCTTGTCCTTTAATCTAACCAAATGGAACCCCCAGCGTCCCTCTTTCTATCAATGCAATTCTTCCATCTTCTAACTGTAGTCTATCACAGTCTGAGCAGCTACTGGGTAGCATTTCTAATCAGATCCTGATATCCTATTCTTCAAGGAGTTCAGAGAGCTCAGGGTCCATATTTTTAAAACCATGAATCAGGGGAGGCGGGGTGGTTGAGCGGAGTGTGAGAAAGTGGACCAGAGTTCTTCAGGGAATTTCCTGGACAAAGTTCAGCCTTACCCTGGAATTCCTTAATCCGGGTGGAGTTGGGGGGAGGACCCAGACAAGTCAAAACATGTTGTATGGAATGCCTGCATCTTAATTTTCTATCGAGTCCAAGGGGCTTGAAAGTTTCCTTACCTGGACAACAGTCATGGGCCCAATCACATTGGTTCTGTAGATCTCAGCCATGCTCTCTGGTGTTTCCGTCTCCATGCTGCTGATATTTATAATCCCTGCATTATTAATCAGGAGGTTCAATCCAGCCCCTTTTAGGCATTTGGTGACTTTGGCAGCAGCTGCCTTGATGCTGGATGGATCGGTTGTGTCTTACGTGGAGGGGAAAATAAAGGTAGATTACTCCATCTCCAACTTTGCATACTGCACTGTGATCCAATAAATATAATAATAATAATAACAACAACAACAACAGAGTTGGAAGGGACCTTGGAGGTCTTCTAGTCCAACCCCCTGCTTAGGCAGGAAACCCTACTCTACTTCAGACAGATGGTTATCCAACATCTTAAAAACTTCCAGTGTTGGAGCATTCACAATTTCTGGAGGCAAGCTGTTTCACGGATTTATTTATTTTATTTTATTTATTTTATTTATTTTATTTATTTTATTTATTTTATTTATTTTATTTATTTTATTTATTTTATTTATTTTATTTATTTTATTTATTTTATTTATTTTATTTATTTTATTTATTTTATTTATTTTATTTATTTTATTTATTTTATTTATTTTATTTATTTTATTTATTTTATTTATTTTACTTATTTTACTTATTTTACTTATTTTATTTATTTTATTTATTTATTTTGTCCAATACAAATTGAAAGTTAAGGAGAATAAAAATGTGTAGTAGTAAATATCAGGGAAGGGATAGAAGAAGAGATATGGATTAATTGTTCTAACTGTCAGGAAATTTCTCCTTAGTTCTAAGTTGCTTCTCTCCTTGTTCAGCGTCCACCCATTGCTTCTTGTTCTACCCTCAGGTGCTTTGGAAAATAGCTTGACTCCTTCTTCTTTGTGGCAACCCCTGAGATATTGGAAGACTGCTATCATGTCTCCCCTGGTCCCTCTCTTCATCAAACTAGCCATGACCAGTTCTTGCAACTGTTCTTCATATGTTTTAGCCTCTAGACCCCTAATCATCTTTGTCACCCTTCTCTGCACTTTTTCTAGAGTCTCAACATCCTTTTTGAATCGTGGTGACCAAAACTGAATGCAGTATTCCAAGCGTGGCCTTACCAAGGCCTTATAAAGTGGTATTAACACTTCATGTGATCTTGATTCTATCCCTTTGTTAATGCAGCCTAGAACTGCGTTGGCTTTTTTGGCAGCTGCTGTACACGGCTGGCTCATATTTAAATGGTTGTCCACTATGACTCCAAGATCCCTCTCACAGTTACTACAGTTGAGCAATGTACCACATATACGGTACCTGTACATTTTGCTTTTCTTCCCTAAATGTAGAATCTTACTTTTTTCACCATTGAATTTCATTTGGTTAGATAGCGCCCATTGTTCAAGTTTGTCACAATCCTTCTGTATTTTGCACCTATCTTCTGGAGTGTTGGCTATTCCTGCCAGTTTGGTGTCATCTACAAATTTGATAAATTCCCAATCTATCCCCTTGTCCAAGTCATTGATGAAGATGTCGAAGAGTACTGGGCCTAAAATAGAGTCTTGGGGTGCTCCACTGGTTACATCCCTCCATGTAGATGTAGTTCCATTGAGCACTGGGTGTTGAGTGTGATTGGTTAGCTAGTTTTGAATCTATTGGGTGGTGTAGCTGTCCATCCCACATTCTTCTACTTTGTTTAGTAAAGGGTTATGGTCTACTTTGTCAAAAGCTTTGGTCTCCTTTGTCAAAAACATACTTGCATTTTGTTGAGCCTGCTCTTTCTATTTTCTCAGCTGCCTTTTGATAAAATGACATTCCTGTAGAAACATGTGAGAGTAATCTCAAGATTGCAGAGACTTGTCATCTACTTATGCTTTTGATGTTCTTCTCTAAGCCAATAAAGATAAGACAGTATCTGAGTTCATATCTTTTATTAAACCATGGACAGGGTAAAGCTTTGACCCGAAGCCATAATTTATTGAAATCTTCCTCCTCCCACTCTGAAATGGAATGTATGAAAGCAGCATGATTGACAGGTTTCTGTGTTGTGGTCGTGAATTTAATTAATGTTTGTAACCAGGGGTGGGTTCCTCCCAGCTTGCATGTGGCGAAGCAAAAAAACCTTGCCAAAACATGTGCATCCCTGTGCGCAATTTTGCTACCTGAACAGGTGCAGGAAGCATAGTTGTGCTCGACCCCGCACTCGTGTTCCAGACCCATGGAGCTGCGCACAATTAGGCATTCTGCCAGCAGCTCACCACTGATCGTCACTCTTATCAGATATTGAAACTACTAAACTCACCGCCAAGTTTTGGGTGAGAATCCCTCCCAATAATACCACCAAATTTGCTGCCAATACCACCTATCAGTTTGACAGAAATAGAAGAGAAAGTAGAAAATGTCTTAAGTTATCACCTGGATACTGATCTTCCAATGCACATTCCCAGCAAAATGCTTCTTTCTTTGCTGGTAGCAAATCAAGTTTGAGGACTTGTATACTGCACGAGTCAAAACGAGGGCTGTGAAAATACCTACAGACCCTTCACATCCTGGACATAAATTGTTTCAACGCCTTCCCTCAAAACGTCACTGTAGAGCACTAAACACCAAGACAACACAAGAACATTTTTTTCCCCAACACCGTCACTCTGCTAAACAAATAATCCCCTCAACACTGGCAAACTATTTACTAAGTCTGCACTACTATTAGTTCTAGTTTTTTCTCATCGTTCCTATCACCCATCTCCTCCCACTTAGACTATATAACTGTAACTTGTTGCTAGTATCCTTAAGATTTCTATTAATATTGATCGTTTCCTGATTGCTTATTTGACCCCTATGACATGGGGTCATAATTCTTGACAAATGTATATTTTCTTTTATGTACACTGAGAGCATATGCACCAAAGACAAATTCCTTGTGTTTGTAATCACACTTGGCCAATAAAGAATTCTATTCTATTCTATTCTATTCTATTCTACTCTACTCTACTCTACTCTACTCTACTCTACTCTATTCCATTCCATTCCATTCCATTCCATTCTATTCTGGAATCCATTTTGGGAATTCTGCCTAAAATGTATAAACCCATGATCGGTTGTGTCTCTGCATTTCAGTTATTTTCCCTCTCAGCTAAAGACAAACCAAAGGGATTTTCAGAATACATACCCAATGCCATGATGACAATTTGTGGGTGTTCAGCAGCCAAATTCTTCAGGTCCTGAAAGGGAAAAAAATTTAACAAACTTAGTGCCTTTTCTTTCATAATTCCACCTCTTACTATACTAGACGACAGAGAATCAACAGTAGAGACCTTCAAATTTCTAGGTTCTACTATAATCACAAGATCTAAAATGGACACCTAACATCAACAATATCATCAAGAAAGCACAACAAGGAAGGTTCTTTCTGCACCAACTCAGAAAGCTGATACAGTTTGCAGAGGAATGATTGAGTCGGTCATCTTGCCCTCTGTAACCGTCTGACTTGGTTCTGCAATCCAACAAGATGGACATGGACTTCAGAGGATAATGAGAATTACAGAAAAAATAATTGCTACCAACCTGTCTTCCATTGAGGACCGGTATACTGCACAAGTCTACCGCAACAGGTTCAAACTTAATATCAACCGCTCCAAACTTGACTGTAAAAAATATGACTTTAGCAATCGAGTTGTTGAAGCGTGGAACTCATTACCATAAGTGCACTAGTGTGCCTTCCGTCCCCTGTCCAATTGTCTCTCCTATATTTTATATATCTTTTCTCCCATCCATATATCCTTCCTCTACTCTTCATTGATGTATTCTATTCTCATATCTCTTCTTCTATCCCTTCCCTGATATTTGCTACTACACGTGTTTATTCTCCTTAACTTTCAATTTGTATTGGACAAAATAAATAAATAAAATAAATCAAAACGAGGGCTGTGAAAATATCTACAGACCCTTCACATCCTGGACATCAACTGTTTCATTTCCTACCCTCAAAACGTCGCTACAGAGCACTGCACACCAAGACAACGAGATACAAGAACAGGTTTTTCCCCGAACATCACCACTCTGCTAAACAAATAATTCCCTCAACACTATCAAACTATTTACTAAGTCTGCATTACTATTAATCTTCTCATTGTTCCCATCACCCATCTCCTCCCAAAAGTGACTCTATGATTGTTGCTTGTATCCGTACAATTTACATTGACTGGTTCCTAATATGTTTTAATTGCTTATTCGGGCCCGGAGTCCCGGACTATCATTAAGTGTTGTACCTTATGATGATCTACTGACCAATGGCACTGCTCATTCTCTCCCTCTGGCTTCCTGTTACATGATAGTAAAAGCAACTTCCCCTTGAGAGCTACAGTATATGCCTTGTAACCTTACTTTCCAGATAACTCTAATATATATAGATGCATATCTGTCTCTATCTCTATCTCTAATCTCTCACTATAGCTATAGCTATAGCTATATCATCTATCTCTATCTCATCTATATCTATCTATATCTATATTATTATTATTTATTAGATTTGTATGCCGCCCCTTTCCGCAGACTCGGGGTGGCTAACAACAGTAAAAAGACAACGTAAACAAATCTAATATTAAAAAATTCTAAAAACCCCAATTTAAGAGATCAGTCATACATACAGTCATACCATACATAAATTTTAAAAGCCTAGGGGAAGGAAATATTTCAATTCCCCCATGCCTGACGACAGAGGTGGGTTTTTAAGAGCTTACGAAAGGCAAGGAGGGTGGGGGTGACTCTGATATCTGGGGGGAGTTGATTCCATAGGGTCGGGGCCGCCACAGAGAAGGCTCTTCCCCTGGGTCCAGCCAAACAACATTGTTTAGTCGATGGGACCCAGAGAAGGCCAACTCTGTGGGACCTAACTGGTCGCTGGGATTCGTGCAGCAGAAGGCGGTCCCGGAGATATATCTATATCTATCTATATCTATATCAGTGTTTCCCAGCCTTGGCAATTTGAACATATTTGGACTTCAACTCCCAGAATTCTGGGAGTTGAAGTACAGATATCTTCAAGTTGCCAAGGTTGGAAAACACTGATCTATATCATCTATATCATCTATATCTATATTTATATCTGTAGACTAGATATAGACGTGGACATAGATGTATACCTATATCTACACCTACACCTATACCTATACCTATAATTACATACACATGCACATGCGTGCACACTCACACACATATATATACACATATATACATGATGGAGAAATAGATAGATAGATAGATAGATAGATAGATAGATAGATAGATAGATAGATAGATGATAGATAGATAGATAGATAGATAGATTGATAGATGATAGATAGATAGATGATAGATAGATGATAGATAGATAGATAGATAGATAGATGATAGATAGATAGATAGAAGATAGATAGAAGATAGATAGATAGATAGATAGATAGATAGATAGATAGATAGATAGATAGATAGATAGATAGATAGATAGATAGATAGATAGAAGATAGAAGATAGATAGATAGATAGATAGAGAGAGAGAGAGAGAGAGAGATGATAGATAGATAGATAGATAGATGATAGATAGATAGAAGATAGAAGATAGAAGATAGATAGATAGAGAGAGAGAGATAGATAGATGATAGATAGATAGATAGATGATAGATGATAGATAGATAGATAGATAGATAGATAGATAGATAGATAGATAGATAGATAGATAGATCCATCATGTCTAACCCAACCATGCCTGCACTATCACTACCTAGGAGATAAGCAAATTTCCATTACATAAAAACAAAATGTTCTTCCCACATAAAGTCAAAGCCACCCCAATTCTCACCTGAGCTCGGGGTCCAGCCGGGTCCCGGCAGGTGGCAAAGATCCATTTCGGGGGGTTGCTTTTCTTTACCAGCTGCCTGACCAGCTCCAATCCAAGTCCACGGTTAGAACCGGTCACCAGAACACTCTGCGGATTCAGTTGTTCCATCTCTCTCTTGCCAGACCAGGCTAACTAAGGAATGGCTTTGTGCCTGCCCTTAAGTAGTGCCGTAACTTAATTTGTTGCAATGCTTCCACCTATAGTATAACTCTTGCAGCAATACACCTGAAGATAAGTAAGAAGGAGGGATTTGGCAAACACCGCCAGGGTTTTACCCAATCTTGCATAGATTTTACTTCTTTTTTTCTTTCTTGATTTCTTTTTTCACATTTTGTGCAGCTGTTTCTTTTTTTGCTATGCTCAGTGTAGCAGTGGAAATAATGGGTTGGTGCCTGGAGGCTGTTGGGGTCTGGATGGGTGTTAACAGGCTCAGACTAAACCCCAACAAGACGGAGTGGCTGTGGGTTCTGCCTCCCAAGGACAGTTCCATCTGTCCGTCCATCACTTTGGGGGAGGAAACTTTTGACCCCCCTTCACAACTTGGTGTCTTCCTCAATCCACAGCTGACTTTAGAAAGTCATCTAAATCTGTGATTTTCCATCTTTTTTGAGCCGCGGCACATTTTTTACATTTACAAAATCCTGGGGCACGCCACCAACCAAAATGACCCAAAATTATTGTTGTGTATTGGAATAAATGAATAAATAAATAAACAAACAAACAAACAAACAAATAAATAAATGCATACATACATACATACATACATACATACATTCATACATACATACATACATACATACATACATACATACATACATTTATTGGATTTGTATGCTGCCCCTCTCCGGAGACTCTGGGCGGCCAACAGCGACAATAAAACAGTGTACAATAGTAATTTGGTAGTAGAAATGATTAAGAATCCATTAATATAAAAAACCAAACATACATACATACATACCATGCATAGAATTGTAAAGGCCTAGGGGGAAAGAGGATCTCAATTCCTCCATGCCTGGCGGCAGAGGTGGGTTTTAAGTTGTTTACGAAAGGCAAGGAGGGTGGGGGCAGTTCTAATCTCTTGGGGGAGTTGGTTCCAGAGGGCTGGGGCCGCCACAGAGAAGGGTCTTCCCCTGGGTCCCGCCAGGCGACATTGCTTAGTTGACGGGACCCGGAGAAGATCCACTCTGTGGGACCTAACTGGTCGCTGGGATTCGTGCAGCAGAAGGCGCTCCCTGAGGTAATCTGGTCCGGTGCCATTCCTGAGCAGGCAGACAGACAGACAGACAGACAGACAGACAGACAGACAGTCATAAATAAATAAATAAAAAATTTAAATGACACTCTAACACAGTACATATCATATATATAGTTAATAATCTATATACACCATCAGGATAGACATAACCAGCTGAGGCTGAGGCTTCATCTAGTGGTGGCAACATTTACCTCCAGTCCTGACTAGGATTAGAAATCGGGACCATGGGGAGGAGTAGCAGTTTCAACTCCTCGGCGCGGCCACACAATGACAAGTGTGCGGCAGTCCGAGTGGGGACCTTCCTGGGTGTGGATGAGAGGCGGCCTGCTATTGGTTCATCGCTAGTGGTCGGGATGAATCCTAGAAGGTGATTGGTCAGTGAGTGTTCCCTGTGCCTCTACTCTTCCTGTCGCTGATAGCTGGAGGGATTGTGAGGGGAATGTTTAAGTTCGGATGGAGGTGGCTGGCGGCAGGCCACATACATTTATTTATTTATTCATTCATTCATTTGTCCAATACACAAATACATAGGAAGAAAAATAGACATGTAATAATATAAATGAGGGTGAAAGTGAACTTAGAGGAGAGGATATATGAAAGGAAGAGAATATATAAGATAGGTGAAAGAAAGGAAAGACAATTGGACAGGGGACGAAAGGCACACCAGTGCACTTATGTACGCCCCTTACTAGCCTCTTAGGAACCTGGAGAGGTCAATCGTGGAGAGTCTAAGGGAGAAGTGTTGGGGGTTAGGGGTTGACACAATTGAGTCCGGTAATGAGTTCCACGCTTCGATAACTCGATTGTTGAAATCATATTTTTTACAGTCACGTTTGGAGCGGTTCATATTAAGTTTGAATCTGTTGCATGCTCTTGTGTTATTGCAGTTGAAGCTGAAGTAGTCATTGACTGGTAGGACGTTGCAGCATATGATCTTGTGGGCAATACTCAAATCGTGTTTTAGGCGCCGTAGTTCTAGGCTTTCTAGGCCCAGGATTGTTAGTCTATTTTCGTAGGATATTCTGTTTGAGTGGAGGAGTGAAGGGCTCTTCTGGTGAAATATCTTTGGACATTTTCGAGGGCGTTGATGTCTGAGATGTGGTATGGGTTCCAGATAGATGAGCAGTAGTCTAGTATGGGTCTGGCAAAAGTTTTGTAGGCTCTTGTGAGTAGTGTGAGATTGCCTGAGCAGAAGCTGCGTAGGATCAGGTTAACAACTCTAGAAGCTTTTTTGGCGATATTGTTGCAGTGGGCTTTAGCACTTAGGTCATTCGATATTAGTATTCCAAGGTCTTTTACAGAATGTGGGTTAGCAGTGAGAGATTGTTTACTCAGTTCGTATGTGCGGTTTGGATTATTTTTGCCGATGTGGAGGGTAGAGCATTTGTTGGTTGATATTTGAAGTTGCCAGATGTTAGACCAGTCTGAGACAAAGTCCAGGTCTTTTTGGAGAGTGAGTGTGTTATCAGTGGTGTTTATTTATTTATTTTATTTTATTTTATTTATTATTTAGATTTGTATGTCGCCCCTCTCCGCGGACTCGGGGTGGCTGACAACAAGGCCTAAACAAATCGTAACAAATCCAAATAATTTTAAATATTTAAAAAAGTTTAAAAAGAACCCCAATATACTAACAAGCACACACACACACAAACATACCATACATAAATTGTACATGCCCGGGGGAGATGTTTCAGTTCCCCCATGCCTGATGACAGAGGTGGGTTTTAAGAACTTTACGGAAGGCAGGGAGAGTAGGGGCAGTTCTAATCTCCGGGGGGAGTTGGTTCCAGAGAGTCGGGGCCGCCACAGAGAAGGCTCTTCCCCTGGGGCCTGCCAACCGACATTGTTTAGTTGACAGGACCCGGAGAAGGCCCACTCTGTGGGACCTAATCGGTCGCTGGGATTCGTGCGGCAGGAGGCGGTCTCGGAGGTATTCTGGTCCAATGCCATGAAGGGTTTTAAAGGTCATAACCAACACTTTGAATTGTGACCGGAAATTGATCGGCAACCAATGCAGACTGCGGAGTGATGGCGAAACATGGGCATACCTAGGTAAGCCCATGACTGCTCTCGCAGCTGCATTCTGCACGATCTGAAGTTTCCAAACACTTTTCAAAGGTAGCCCCATGTAGAGAGCGTTACAGTAGTCGAACCTCGAGGTGATGAGGGCATGAGTGACTGTGAGCAATGAGTCCCGGTCCAGATAGGGCCGCAACTGGTGCACCAGAAGAACCTGGGCAAACGCCCCCCTCGCCACAGCTGAAAGATGGTTCTCTAATGTTAGCTGTGGATCGAGGAGGATGCCCAAGTTGCGGACCCTCTCCGAGGGGGTCAATAATTTCCCCCCCCAGGGTAATGGACGGACAGATAGAATTGTCCTTGGAAGCCAGGACCCACAGCCACTCCGTCTTATCCGGGTTGAGTTTGAGTCTGTTGACACCCATCCAGGCCCCAACAGCCTCCAGACACCGGCACATCACTTCCGCTGCTTCGTTGACTGGACATGGTGTTGAAAAGTTTCACATCGTCGGCAAAAAGAATACAGTTGCTTTCGATATAGTCACAGAGGTCATTGATGTAGACAATGAAGAGAGTAGGACCTAGTAGGCTTCCCTGGGGAATGCCGCTTATGACAGGGGCGGGGGTGGAGATGGCGCAACCAATTTTGACAATTTGTAGCCTGTTTGACAGGAATGCAGTAATCCAGTTGTGGAGGAGTTCTGAGATGCCATAGGATTTGAGTTTTAGGAGTAGTTTGTCGTGGACCACTGAGTCGAAGGCTTTGCAAAAGTCTATATAAATTGCATCAATGGATTTTCCTTGGTCGAGGAGAGTAGTCCAAATGTTTTTGCAGTGAAGTAGTTGTAGGTTGCAGGATAATTTCTTTCTGAATCCAAATTGTTTGTTTGAGAGTAGGTTATTAGATTCTAAGTAGAGGGTGATTGATCGATTTATAATTGATTCCATGATTTTACAAGGGACGCAACAGAGAGATATTCATCTGTATTTGTCCACTAGTGAAGGGTCTCCTTTTTTGAAAATGGGGGTGACTATTGCTTTTGACCACAGCTTGGGGATCGTGCTGGTCCTGAAGGATTTTTGGAAGATAATTAATGGTCATAGTTTGGGAACCCATGTTTAATTTCCCCACAGCATACCTAACCATGTCTCACGGCACACTAGTGTGCCACGGCACATTGGTTGAAAAACACTGATCTAAGTAATAAGGTTCAGGAGGGAAGTGTTTTTAATAGGAAAGTGAACCCAAGAACAAGGGGGCACAATCCGAGGTTAGTTGGGGGAAAAATTAGAAGTAATGTGAGAAAATATTATTTGACTCAAAGAGTAGTAGATGCTTGGAACAAACTTCCAGCAGACATGGTTGGTAAATCCACAGTAACTGAATTTAAACATGCCTGGGATAAACATATATCCATTGTTAGATAAAATACAGGAAACAGTATAAGGGCAGACTAGATGGACCAGGAGGTCTTTTTCTGCCGTCAATCTTCTATGTTTCTATGTTTCTGTCTTCCGACTGTGATGAGGGGGGGCATTCACTGGTGTGCCAGTTGTGGCCCTTTTGGGACAGGGAGTCTCTCCTCACAGTCACTCATGCCCTTATCACCTCGAGGTTCGACTACTGTAATGCTCTCTACATGGGGCTGCCTTTGAAGAGCGTTCGGAAACTACAGATCCTGCAGAATGCGGCCGCGCTAGCAGTCATGGGCCTCCCAAAACATGCTCATGTTTCCCCAGCACTCCACAGACTGCATTGGCTGGCAATTGGTTTCTGGATGCAATTCAAAGTGTGGGCTATGACCTATAAAGCCCTACATGGTATCGGGCCAGATTACTTGCAGGACTGGCTCCTGTGCATGAGTCCCAGTGATTGGTTAGGTCCCACGGAGTCGGCCTTCTCCAGGTCCCGTCAACTAGACATTGTCGCTTGGTGGGGCCTGTTCTGGTTGGCACTGGTCCAGCTCCTGCCCCAGGGAATGTGGAGGTGGATGCAGGGGAAACTTCAACATGTCATAAGCCTGTGTTATTGCTGACAGAATCAGTTCAGAGTTTAGTTTCCTCGGACGAAGAAGAAGGTGGGAGTGACTCGGCAGAGGAGGGCTTGGCACACAGCCTAGGCAGTCAATCTCCCTTATCTTCCATTGATTCGGATGATGACATTTTGGACCCACGCAAGCGCAGAATTATGCGTAGAAAAGACCAAGGAAGAACATATTACAGGAAATAAGGGAGGCCACCTGTGTTTGGGTGGGGCGCCAGTAATTAGGGCTGCTGCTATAAATAGCAGCATGTGGGTTTGGCCATTGTGGAAGAATATCCGTTCGCAGTTCGTCAGGGATCTTGTGTGCTGGACTTTGTTGCTTTTTCACGCCTTTGAAACCAAAGCAGAGCAACGTGTGTGTGTGTGTGTCTCACTTCCTTGGAAGAAGAAGAGATGTGAACTTTCTCCACAGCTGCTGGCTAAGTACTTAATGACTGCTTAAGGGAAATTATACAGACTACCCGGTTGTTTTGGGAAGAGTGCTCTTTGCAATACAAAAAGAATGCTTTTGACTTTTATGATAAAGAACATTGTTTTGAATTTTCAAATGGATGGATGGATGGATGGATGGATGGATGGATGGATGGATGGATGGATGGATGGATAGGTAGGTGGATGGACGGACGGACGGACGGACGGACGGACGGACAGACAGACAGACAGACAGACAGACAGACAGACAGACAGATAGATAGATAGATAGATAGATAGATAGATGATAGATGCTTCTATCCTTGGCCAATGCTCCTGATGAATTGACAATGTATCATTAACAAAACAGATTTTTAATCAGTTTTATTTCAGGTGTAACAATCTTTTAAAAAATAGATTAACATCTTGGAAGTACAAAATGTTCCAGATGGCCTTTTTGCAAGAGACGCACAGCCCACATCTCAATTTGCTTCCCCAGATGTGGAATTGGGAGGAAAGGTTTCTTCTTGAATGGATGCATCTCTTATGTATGCTTTACATTCTAGACATCTGGAAAGAAAATTCTGTACTACGCAGTGGCTGCTTAGCAACCGCTGCCAGTAACACCTGGAAGTATTTAGACATATGATTGGGGCATGCAGTTTGAAAACGCCTGGTTGAACAGCATTTGACGGGCACCAGACAGATTGCCCGTAGCAAGGGAGAGTTGAAGCACAGAAAGCAGTGTGGGATATAATGAGCACTGAAGATAAAAAGCTGCTTTGCCTTTGATGAGAACGTTGCCTTTCAGCGCAAAAAAGCGACATCTTGGTTGGGTCACAAGGGCACGGGATCCCCTTCCCAGTTAATAAATGTGCCAGTATCTTTCTCAGAGAGACGGCCAAGGGTTCTCAGAACAGCTCGCAAACTCTGTTCCATTGTCAGTGGGGGTGTTCCCTGTGGGGGAAAAAATAGACAAAGGATAAAAGAAGTTATTATTATTATTATTATTATTATTATTATTATTATTATTATTTATTGGATTTGTATGCCGCCCTTCTCCGCAAACTCGGGGCGGCTAACAACAATGACAAAAACAACATGTAACAATCCAATTAATAAAAGAACTAAAAACCCTTATTATAAAAACCAAACATACATACAAACATACCATGCATAACTTGTAATGGCCTAGGGGGAAGGAATATCTTAACTCCCCCATGCCTGGCGATAAAGGTGGGTCTTGAGTAATTTGCGAAAGACAAGGAGGGTGGGGGCTGTTCTAATCTCTGGGGGGAGTTGATTCCAGAGGGCCGGGGCTGCCACAGAGAAGGCTCTTCCCCTGGGGCCCACCAAACGACATTGTTTGGTCGACGGGAGCCGGAGAAGGCCAACTCTGTGGGACCTTATCGGCCGCTGGGATTCGTGCGGTAGAAGGCGGTTCCGGGTGTATTCTGGCCCAATGCCATGTAGGGCTTTAAAGGTCATTACCAACAGGCCACGGAGTGTTGCAGAGACATGGGCAAATCTAGGGAGCCCCACGATGGCTCTCGCGGCCGCATTCTGCACGATCTGAAGTTTCCAAACACTTTTCAAAGGTAGCCCCATGTAGAGAGCGTTGCAGTAATCGAACCTCGGGGTGATGAGGGCATGAGTGACTGTGAGCAATGACTCCCTGTCCAAATAGGGCCGCAGTTCATATGGGGGGGGGGGGAAAGAATGCCTTAAAGCCTAGCAGAATGGCCTAAAACCTGGCAACTTCAAATCTCCACCACTAAATGCTCTGTCTTACACATTGGTAAAAAGAATCAGAATACTAAATATAAACTTGGAGGAATTGAACTTATTGATAACCCTCAATCTGTCCAAGACCTTGGAGTACTCATATCCAATGACCTAAGTCCTAGAGTCCACTGCAACAACATTGCCAAAAAGGCTTTAAGAGTTGTTAACCTAATCCTTCGCAGCTTCTTCTCTGGTAATTTTGAACTGCTAACAAGAGCTTACAAAACATTTGTCAGACCAATCCTAGAATACAGCTTGCCTGTATGGAACCCACATTGCATATCTGACATCAACACAATTGAGAGAGTCCAGAAATATTTCACAAGAAGAGTCCTTCATTCCTCTTCTCACAACAAAATACCTTACTCCACCAGACTTGAAATTCTTTGTTTACACAACTTACAACTCTGTCGTCTCCGTTCCGACTTAATTATAGTTCATAAAATCATATACCAAAATGTCCTGTTAACGACTACTTCACCTTCAACCGCAAAAAACACAAGCACGAAATCGATTTAAACTAAATGTCAACCGCTCCAAACTTGACTGCAAAAAATACGACTTCAGCAACAGAGTAATCAATGCCTGGAATGCACTACCTGATTCTGTGGTTTCTACTCCTAATCCCAAAACCTTTAACCTTAGACTATCTACAATTGATCTCTCCTCCTTTCTAAGAGGTCTGTAAGGGGCGTGCATAAGCGCACCATTGTGCCTACCGTTCCTGTCCTATTGTCTACTTTTTATCATTACTTATCTAATGTTTTATATGTACAATTTATCACCCTATAATTGTTTGACAAATAAATAAATAAATAAATAAATAAAATGAAAAACCATCAAGTGACAGTGAATTCCTTAACAGCCAATGATGTCAAAACAGAAACTCCTGAACTCATCATGCCTCCTGGAACAGAACCAATTAGAGATATAATTTAATTTAATTTAGTTTAATTTATTTGACTTCTATGCTGCCCAATCCCATAGAACTCAGGGCGGCTTACAACAATAAAACAATACAGTACAATAATAAAAATAAAAGGATAAAAAATAAAAACCATATTGAACCTCTTCTGGGACCACAGGATTCCAGGGGCGTATCTGGCTGTTTCTAGAATTCAGATCTCTCATGCTATTTGGTACATATCGTTTTAGACAAAGCCTGATTTAAGATGAAACTCTCTCAAAAAAACCCCAATTTCCTGAAATTGTTTAGAAAACCTGCTGGACCATCCCTGGAATGGCAAGAGTATTATTATTATTATTATTATTATTATTATTATTATTATTATTATTATTATTATTTTGGAACATTCCATTTCTAGTACAAATAATTTAAAGCCCTTCATGGCATTGGACCAGAATACCTCCGGAACCGCCTTCTACCGCACAAATCCCAGCGGCCGATAAGGTCTCACAGAGTTGGCCTTCTCCGGCTCCCGTCGACCAAACAATGTCGTTTGGTGGACCCCAGGGGAAGAGCCTTCTCTGTGGCGGCCCCGGCCCTCTGGAACCAACTCTCCCTAGAGATTAGAATGGACCCCATCCTCCTTGTCTTTCGCAAGTTACTCAAGACCCACCTATATCGCCAGGCATGGGGGAATTAAGACATCTCCCCCAGGCTTTCTTATATTTTATGTTTGGTATGTATGTGTTGTCTGGTTTTTAAATTGTTGGGGTTTTTAAATATAATTTTGTTATTAGATTTGTTCCATTGTTATATTGTTTTTATTATTGTTGTGAGCCGCCCCGAGTCTTCGGAGAGGGGCGGCATGCAAATCTAATAAATTGAATTGAATTGAATTTGGTCCATATTTGTTTTCACTGCATATAATTCAGGGGATCTTGTTTCTCCCTTCCAATTTGCTTACCATCGTATTCCCCATGTCAGTCTGTACCCATCCAGGATGCAACGCAACACACAAGATGTCATCTTTGGCAAGATGCAAGGACTGGCATTTGGAGAGCATATTCAGAGCACACTATGAGGAAGAGGGGGAAAATAAAATAAATGAGTGCTTCCTCTACTCTATTTTTGGCCTATAAGACGCACTTTTTTCCTCCCTAAAAGAGGCTGAAAATTAGGGTGTGTCTTATACTCTGAATGTAGCTTTTTTGAAGCTTTTTTTCCAGCCCTAACTAGCTGCTAATGATCTTCCTAGCTCTTTCCTTGCAGGCTCTTTCATTGTTTCTCTCTGTGAAGAATGTTTTCCAAGCCCTAAGTCTTTGCAGGCTTTTTTTCAGTGCTCTACTTGCTCCAAATGTTTCTTTCCGGCCCTAACGAGGTGCTAACAATGTTCCCAACTCTTAGTGACTTGCAAGTTCTTTCATTGTTACTCTCTGCAAAGAATGTTTTCCAAGCCCTAAGACTTTGCAGGGGGTTTTTCAGTGCTCTACTTGCTCCAAATGTTTCTTTCCGGCCCTAACCAGGTGCTGGATGATGTTCCCAGCTCTTAGCAGCTTGCAAGCTCTTTCATTGTTACTCTCTGCAAAGAATGTTTTCCAAGCCCTAAGACTTTGCAGGCTTTTTTTCAGTGCTCTACTTGCTCAGAATGTTTCTTTCCAGCCCTAATGAGGTGCTAACAATGTTCCCAGCTCTTAGCAGCTTGCAAGCTCTTTCATTGTTACTCTCTGCAAAGAATGTTTTTCAAGCCCTAAGTCTCTGCAGGGTTTTTTTTTCATTGCTCTACTTTCTCAGAATGTTTCTTTCCAGCCCTAATGAGGTGCTAACAATGTTCCCATCTCTTAGTGGCTTGCAAGTTATTTCATTGTTACTCTCTGCAAAGAATGTTTTCCAAGCCCTAAGTCTTTGCAGGTTTTTTTTCATTGCTCTACTTGCTCCAAATGTTTCTTTCCAGCCCTAACGAGCTGCTGGATGATGTTCCCAGCTCTTATCAGCTTGCAAGTTCTTTCATTGTTACTCTCTGCAAAGAATGTTTTCCAAGCCCCAAGACTTTGCAGGCTTTTTTTCAGTGCTCTACTTGCTCAGAATGTTTCTTTCGAGCCCTAACAAGGTGCTAACAATGTTCCCAACTCTTAGCGGCTTGCAAGCTCTTTCATTGTTACTCTCTGCAAAGAATGTTTTTCAAGCCCTAAGTCTCTGCAGGTTTTTTTTTCATTGCTCTACTTGCTCCAAATGTTTCTTTCCAGCCAGATGCTAGACGATGTTCCCAGCTCTTATCAGCTTGCAAGCTCTTTCATTGTTACTCTCTCTGAATAAGGTTTTTAAAGCCCTCACCAGAGGATACAATAATGTGCTGAATCTGACCAGACGAAGCCAGATGAATATCTGATAGGCAGATATTTTTCTCTATTTTCCTCCCCAAAAACTAAGGTGCGCCTTATACTTCAGTGCGCCTTATACGCCGAAAAATACAGTAACTTCTCAAGGATGCCAGACCATTCAAATGTGTTATTCCCTACTCGGGATAACAACAGAATTGACCCTGGTGTTCTCAGATCATGAGTTCATCTGTACCTTACTACAGCGATAAGCGATGACATGGCCCATCTCCCACACGAGGACATTTGTGATGGAACCTGCTTCACTGGAAATGTTGATGATGGCAGCTTTGCTGCAGCTCATGCCTTTCAGGGGACTTTGTTTAGCCGCCTTCCTCAGCAGAGAAATAAACACCTGGAGGATGAACGGAAGAAGTGAAGGGCAGTCAAACCTTCCATAAAGAAATTAGAATAGAGCAGAACAGAACAGAGCTGAAAGGGACCTTGGAGGTCATCTCGTCCAGTCCCCTCCTGAAGCAAGAAAACCTATACAATCTCAAACATGTGACTGTCCTGTCTCTTCTTTAAAAAGTGCCCACGATTGGTGGCAATACAGTGATCCCTCTATTATCGCGAGGGTTCCGTTCCAAGACCCCTCGCGATAATCGATTTTTCGCGATGTAGGGTTGCGGAAGTAAAAACACCATCTGCGCATGCGCGCCCTTTTTTTTCTATGGCCACGCATGCGTAGATGGTGGAGTTTGCGTTCCCCGCCGCCCACGCAAAGGGGAAACCCCGATTCGGCTCCTCGCTGCTGCTGCGCTACCGAGCAGATCAGCTGCTGGGCGGCCGAAGGAACCTTCCCTGGGTCTTCCCCCTCTTGCTGGCGGGCGGGTGGGCGAGCGGCGGGCATCAGCGAGGAGCCGGGGTTTCCCCTTTGCGTGGGCGGCCGGGAAGACCCAGGTTGGGGGTTCGGGGGGGTGCTGGGAAGCCCCCCAGGCCGGCTGCGACCTTTTAAAACAGCCGCGCCGCTTCCCAGCTGAGTCCTGAAGCCAAACGCGGAAGTTCGCCTTTGGCGTTTGGCTTCAGGACTCAGCTGGGAAGCAGCGCGGCTGTTTTAAAAGGTCGCAGCCGGCCTGGGGGGCTTACCAGCACCCCCCCGAACCCAGGTTGGCTGCGACCTTTTAAAACAGCCGCGCCGCTTCCTAGCTGACTCCCGAAGCCAAACGCGGAAGTGGGGTTTTTTTAATTAATATTTTTTTAAAAATCGCGATATAGCGTTTCGCGAAGATCGAGATCGCGAAACTCGAGGGATCACTGTATATACAGATTCAATCTAGATTTCAAAGAGATAGTAAGATATATGTTTTTAGTAAGAGTAAAAATTTTAGGTAATTTATTAATTACAAACCAGACCAAATTAATAGGAAAAGCATATAAATGTATGATTGGATACAAAAATATAGACTTGACTTTAAAGGACAATATGATAAGTTGGTGCAAAAATATAGGTAGAGAAATTGATATAGAGACATGGGGAAATGTCTGGATTTCAAACTGGAAAATGACAAAGTCAGTTTCATTAAAAGAAAATCAAATTAAGATCTCCCACCAAGTAGAATCGCAAAAATGTTCCCAAATATGTCCCCATTATGTTGGAAATGTAAGAAAGAAATAGGTTCATACTATCATCAATGGTGGACTTGTAGCAAGGTTAAATTATATTGGAAAATGATAGAAAGAATGATTAAAGAAATAGTAATGCAAGAGATAGAAAAAAACCCAGAATTTTATTTACTGGGCATAACTAAACAGAAAGAAAGATATCTTTCATTTAGTTATACATATTTTGACAGCGGCCAGGATAGTATATGCGCAAAATTGGAAAGGGGAAAATATTCCCAAAGAGGAAGAGGTAATTAAGAAAATATTAGATTGCGCTGAAATGGATATGATGACAAGATGGTTAAACAACCAAGAGGAATCAGAATTTTATGAGATTTGGAATAAAGTGTATATATGGATAAATAATAATAAGAAGTAAATATATCTGAGAATTATAGTGGTAGTGTTATGGATTAAATTTTATGTGTGTCATCTTGTTTTTTATATGAAGGTATTTTTTATATAAGGTTAAATAAATTAAATTAATAAGCTGACTTAAGGTATTAATACTGTATTTTTCTTTCTGTATGGAAAAGTGACTTTTATGATAAGAGGGGGAATTGCAACCCCAATTATAAGTTAAATGTGTGTTTGTATGTTAGTTTTTAATAGTTGGAAAGGAGGAGAGAGACGGAGATAATGAGACAAACATAAGTCTCCCAAAAGCTAAGACGAGGAAATATGATGAAGCGTATGTAGTGCTTGGCTTCACTGTGACTATACTGGGAGACGAGGAAAGACCGGTATGTTTACTGTGTCGAAAAATGTTGGCAGTGGATAGAATGAAGCCAAATAAATTAAGGCGTCATTTAAACACATTACACCCCAATCACGCTGCTAAGCCTCTTGAGTTTTTTCAGCAAAAACTTGCTGAATATTGCAAACAATTGTCCAGGCGGAGAGTTGGGGGGGACGTGATATGTTTACTTCTTCCTGGGTGGGGGATAATAGAAAATAATTGAGAAACTCTACCCTAGCTACAGCTATCGGGTGTTGATCTAATCTTAGCTGTACGTCTTGAGCATGGATAGTCAAACTTGGCTCTTCTATGACATGTGGACTTCAACTCCCAGAATTCCTGAGCTACCATAATTGGCTCAGGAATTCTGGGAGTTGAAGTCCACAAGTCATAGAGGAGCCAACTTTGTCTACCTCTGGTCTAGAGGACACCCAAGTTGCAAACTGATGCTGAGGAGGTTAATTTCTCTCCCACCAGAACAAAGGAAGGACAGTCGACATAGTTCTTCGGAGGCAGTATCCACAGCCGTCAAGGGTTTGGGTTTGGGTTAGGGTGCCTGGCCTCTCTTTGCCTCAAAGAGATACAATTTCCCTATTTATTTACTATTACTGAACATCCAAAATATACTATTTAATTTTATGTACCGTATATATGCCATATGTGTACATACTACCTTTGAAGAGTGTTCAGAAACTTCAGATCGTGAAAAATTCAGCTGCGAGAGCAATCATAGGCTTCCCTAGGTATGCCCATGTCACACCAACACTCTGCAGTCTGCATTGGTTGCCGATCAATTTCCGGCCACAATTCAAAGTGTTGGTTATGACCTATAAAGCCCTTCATGGCATCGGACCAGAATACCTCCGGGACTGCCTTCTGCTGCATAAATCCCAGCGACCAGTTAAGTCCCACAGAGTTGGCCTTCTCCGGGTCCCGTCGACTAAACAATGTCGTCTGGCGGGACCCAGGGGAAGAGCCTTCTCTGTGGTGGCTCCGACCCTCTGAAACCAGCTCCCCCCAGAGATTAGGATTGCCCCCACCCTCCTTGCCTTTCAAAAGCTTCTGAAGACCCACCGCTGCTGCCAGGCATGGGGGAATTGAGACATCTCCCCCTGGCCTATATAATTTATGCATGGTATGTTTGTGTGTGTGTGTGGCTATTTAAATAAAGGGTTTTTAGAGAATTTTTAATATTAGATTTGTGATACATTGTTTTTTATTATTGTTGTGAGCTGCCCCGAGTCTACAGAGAGGGGCGGCATACAAATCTAATGAATGAATGAATGAATGATTGAATAAATAAATAAATAAATAAGTAAGTAAGTAAGTAAGTAAGTAAGTAAGTAAGTAAGTAAGTAAGTAAGTAAATAACAAATAAATAATAAATAAATAAATAAATAAATACATATTACACACAGCCACGCAAAAATATATATTATCTATTATATAAACTGTATGTGTACATGCACGCACAACTGGTTTTGCTTATGTAACCAAAATTCCCTGAACAAAGTTCAACCTCAGCTTGGAATTCCTTAATCCAGGTGGGGTGGGGAAGCAGACCCAAACAAGCCAAAACCTCTTGCATGCAATGCCTGCATCTAAATATTCTTTCTACTCCAAACGGCCAGCAAGTTTCCTTACCTGGACAACCATCATGGGCCCAATCACATTGGTCCTGTAGGTCTCAGCCATGTTCTCTGGTGTTTCCGTCTCCAGGCTGCTTATTTTTACAATCCCTGCATTATTAATCAGGAGGTTCAATCCAGCCCCTTTTAGACAATCAGTGACTTTGGCAGCGGCTGCCTTGATGCTGGTCGGATCATCCGTGTCTACGGGGAAAAGAAGTGTAGGTTAGCATTCATTTCATTTCATTTAGTGTCCAGTTGATGTGTGGTAGGTTGAGGTCACCTAGGAAGATAAAGGGATGGGGGCAGGACGATGCCCATGTTAGTAGGGAGGTTAATTTTGATGCATGGGTAGTGTCATAGTTTGGAGCTCTGTAGCACAGTAAAAAGCGGAGAGTAGTGTTGAGGGAAAGATCGCAGATTAAGGTTTCAGGAAGGAATAAAACATGTGCAACTTGAATGTTTTTTAGATTGAGTGAGCTTTTATAGAATATGGCTACACCACCTCCTCTGCGGGGTTCACGGTCGGACCGGAAAACCGGGTAGTTATTTTGTGTGATGATGGAGTCAGGATAGGAACAATTCAGCCATGTTTCACAAACAAAGATTATGTCAAATAAGTTGGTGTCGAGTAGAAGGAGGAATTCTGATAACTTGTTGATTAAACTTCTTGCATTGATTAGTTTACATTTGAGATTGAATTTGTGTACAGGAAGGGGACTGGATTGGGTTGAGTTGAAGTAGGATTGAGGCGAGGTAGTAAGGGGCACGTTTTCCTATTCATTGCTGGAGGTGCTGGGGAGGTCCAATTGTTGATGAGGGATGGTTACTCCATCTCCAACTTTGCACAGCTAGAGGTATAACCAGCAGGAAGAGGGAGATTGTGATCCCGCTGTATAACCACATTTGGAATACTGTGTCCAGTTCTGGAGACCTCACCTACAAAAAGATACGGATAAAATTGAACGGTCCAAAGACGGGCTACAAGAATGGTGGAAGGTCTTAAGCATAAAACTTATCAGGAAAGACTTAATGAACTCAATCTGTATAGTCTGGAGGACAGAAGGGAAAGGGGGGGACAGGATTGAAACATTTAAATATGTTAGAGGGTTAAATAAGGTTCAGGAGGGAAGTGTTTTCTTTTTAAAAAAAATATTTTTTATTAAATTGCAAAGACAGACAAAACATACATTACATATAACATTTAGTGGAGCAACAATAGCTCCTCTCAAAGTAGAAGTCATCTTTATATTTCTAATAAGTAAAAAAAGAAAAAAAAACTAACTCTATCATTGTTTATAAAGTACTTAGATATATCAATTGTAAGATAATAAGTAAAAACACATCTAAAACATTTAAAAATATATAGAAATTTTAAGATTATAACTTAAGATGAACTATGAAGAAAAAAAAAGAGAAATGGTAGAAGAGGAAAGAAGGAGTTTATCTTTATATTGTAAATAATCACTGTCTAATACAATATAACTACTAGGTACAAATATATTTAAAATAGTGTAAAAATAAGGTTATCTCTGTTTCTTTGTATCCCACCAGATATACCTTTTGCCAAACCTCATAAAATTCTGATTCTTCTTGATTTTTCAAGGGAGGGAAGTGTTTTCAATAGGAAAGTGAACACAAGAACAAGGGGGCCCAATATGAGGTTAGTCGGGGAAAAGATCAGAAGCAATGTGAGAAAATATAATTTTACTGAAAGAGTAGTAGATGCTTGGAACAAACTTCCAGCAGACGTGGTTGGTAAACCCACAGCAACTGAATTTAAACATGCCTGGGACAAACATATATCCATCCTAAGATAAAATACAGGAAATAGTCTAAGGGCAGACTAGATGGACCATCAGGTTTTTTCTGCCATCAATCTTCTATGTTTCTATGTTTCTGTGCATACCACACTATGATCCAGTAAATATACTGTACTTGCATTTTGTTGAGCCTGCTCTTTCTAATTTTATTGTCTGCCATTTAACAAAATGACATTCCTGTAGAAACATGTGAGAGTAATCTCAAGATTGCAGAGATCTGTCATCTACCTACGCTTTTGAAACACGTCGGTGTTCTTCTCTAACTCAATAAAGATGAGTATCTGAGTTCATATATTTTATTAAATATATGGATGGTGTAAATCTTTGACTTGAAGCCATAATTGACCAAAATTTGAAAAGTGTTCGGAAACTTCAGATCGTGCAGAATGCAGCTGCGAGAGCAATTATGGGCTTCTCTAAGTATGCCCATATTACTCCAACACTCCGCAGTCTGCATTGGTTGCCGATCAGTTTCCGGTCACAATTCAAAGTGTTGGTTATGACCTATAAAGCCCTTCATGGCACCGGACCAGAATATCTTCGGGACCGCCTCCTGCCACACGAATCCCAGCGACCAGTTAGGTCCCACAGAGTGGGCCTTCTTCGGGTCCCGTCGACTAAACAATGTCGTCTGGCAGGACCTAGGGGAAGAGCCTTCTCTATGGGGGCCCCGACCCTCTGGAACCAGCTCCCCCCAGAGATCAGGATGGCCCCCACCCTCCCTGCCTTTCGTAAACTCCTTAAGACCCACCTCTGCCGTCAGGCATGGGGGAACTAAAACACCTCCCCCTTGCCCATGTTGTTTTGCCGTTGATTGATTGACGGTGTGCCTGTTTTTGTTTCTTTTGTTTTTTATATATATTGGGATTGTTTTATGAAATTACTAATTTTAAATTGTAATTAGATTGGTGGGCATTGGATTTGTTATTATGTACTGTTTTTTTATTATTGTTGTGAGCCGCCGCGAGTTTGCGGAGAGGAGCGGCATATAAATCCAATAAATCTAATCTAATCTAAATCTAAAATCATGCCCCTCCAACTCTGAAATAGAGGTAAGAACCCTTGTTTCTAATTCTCATTAACAGCTTGGCATGTCATAAAATCTATTAAATTGCAATTCACCTAAATATGTGATATAGAAATGTTGTTCGGCCAGGTTATGTGACTCAGATGGGACTGAATGGCTGAAAAACAACAGGTCCAATCTTGGATTAGTGAAATGTAGTGCATAATATCCTCTCTCAGCCAAAGGTTGAATGGTGCAGATAGGTGGATCATCACCCTTATTAGAAATACGAACTACTAAACTCACTGCTAAGCTTTGGATGAGAGTTCCTCCCGCTAATACCACCAAATTTGCTGCCAATACCATGTACATAAGATTAGATTAGATTAGATTTAAATAGATAGGTCCCACAGAGTTGGCCTTCTCCGGGTCCCGTCGACTAAACAATGTCGTTTGGCGGGCCCCAGGGGAAGAGCCTTCTCTGTGGCGGCCCCGGCCCTCTGGAACCAACTCCCCCCCCCCCGGAGATTAGAACTGCCCCCACCCCACTCTCCCTGTCTTTCGTAAACTACTCAAGACTCATTTATACCGCCAGGCATGGGGGAATTGAGATAGCTCTTCCCCCTAGGCCATTACAAGTTATGCATGGTATGTTTGTGTGTATGTTTGGTTTTATAATAGGGGTTTTTAGTTGTTTTTTATTATTGGATTGTACATGTTGTGTTTATTATTGTTGTTAGCCGCCCCGAGTCTGCGGAGAGGGGCGGCATACAAATCCAATAAATTATTATTATTATTATTATTTATATGCCGCGCCTCTCTGCAGACTCGGGGCGGCTCACAACAATGGTGAAGAACAGTACATAGTAACAAATCTAATATTTAAAAAGCTAGATTACAGTTTTAGATTAAAAAGTCCAAAAAAGGAACCCCAATATATAAAAAACAACACACAATCGAATCATACACAAAAACTACATGGGCAAGGGGGAGATGTTTCAATTCCCCCATGCCTGATGGCAGAGGTGGGTTTTAAGAAGTTTACAAAAGGCAGGGAGGGTGGGGACCATCCTGATCTATGGGGGGAGCTGGTTCCAGAGGGTCGGGCCCCCCACAGAGAAGGCTCTTCCCCTGGGTCCCGCCAGACGACATTGTTTAGTCAACGGGACCCGGAGAAGGCCCACTCTGTGGGACCTAACCTGCCGCTGGGATTCGTGCGGCAGAAGGCGGTCTTGCAGATATCCTGGTCCGATGCCATGAAGGGCTTTATAGGTCATAACCAACACTTTGAATTGTGACCGGAAACTGATCAGCAGCCAATGCAGACTGCGGAGAGTTGGAGTAACATGGGCATACTTAGGGAAGCCCATGATTGCTCTCGCAGCTGCATTCTGCACGATCTGAAGTTTCCGAACACTCTTCAAAGGTAGCCCCATGTAGAGAGCATTACAGTAGTCGAGCCTCGAGGTGATGAGGGCGTGAGTGACTGTGAGCTTGACAGAAATAGAAGAGAATGTACAAAAAGTCTTAAGTTACTGCTTGGATACGTATCTTCCAATGCATACGCCCAAAAAAATGCTTATTTCTTTGTTTGGTAGCAAATCAAGTTGTTTCTGGAATCCATCTTTGGAATTCTGCCTAAAATGTATAAACTACCAATTGTAATGCAAGGCAATCTTTATCTGCCCTGAGGTTGGTGTATGGAACTAGTGCTTACTTGGCATGATCTATTGTGTTGCTGCATTACAGTTATTTTCCCTCTCAGCTAAAGACGAACCGAAGGGATTTTCAGGACACGTACCCAATGCCATGATGACAATTTGTGGGTGTTCAGCAGCCAAATTCTTCAGGTCCTGAAAGGAAAAAAAAAATCAACAAAATTAGTGCCCTTTCCTTTATAATCCCACCTCTTGCAATGCTGAATACTTCCACCCCTTACGATATTAGACGGCACAGTATCAACAGTAGAGACTTAAAATTTCTAGGTTCTTCTATCATCACAGGATCTAAAATGGACCTGACATCAAAAACGTCATCAAAAAAGCACAACAAAAAATGTTCTTTCTGCACCAACTCAGAAAGCTGATACAGTTCTACAGAGGAATCATTGAGTCTGTCATCTGCACCTCTGTAACTGTCTGGTTTGGTTCTGCAACCCAATAAGACGGACACAGATTTCAAAGTATAATCAGAACTTTAAAAAGAAAAATTGCTACCAACTTGCCTTCCATTGAGAACCTGTATACTGCACAAGTCAAAACAAGGGCTGTGAAAATATCTACAGATGCCCTCACATCCTGGACATAAATTGTTTCAACTTCTGCCCTCAAAACTATGCTAAAAGGCACTGCCCACCAGAACAACTGGACTCAAGAACAAACCCCATCACTCTGCTAAATAAATAATTTCCTCAACAGTATCAAACTACTGTATTTACTAAGTCTACACTACTATTAATCTTATCATCATTCCTATCACCCATCTCCTCCCACAAATGACTGTATGACTGTAACTTTGTTGCTTGTATCCGTACAATTTATATTGACTGGTTCCTACTATGTTTTAATTGCTTGTTTGGATCTGGATTATTAAGTGTTCTACCTTATGATTCTTGATGTACATTTTATTTTATTTATTTATTTATTTATTTATTTATTTATTGATTGATTGATTGATTGATTGATTGGATTTGTATGCCGCCCCTCTCCGTAGACTCGGGGCGGCTAACAGCAATAATAAAACAGTGTACAATAATAATCCAATACTAAAAACAATTAAAAACCCATTAATATAAAAACCAAACATACATACAGACATACTATGCATAAAATTGTAAAGGCCTAGGGGGAAAGAGTATCTCAATTCTCCCATGCCTGATGGCAGAGGTGGGTTTTAAGTAGCTTACAAAAGGCAAGGAGGGTTGGGGCAATTCTAATTTCTGGGGGGAGTTGGTTTTATTTATTTATTTATTTATTACTTAGATTTGTATGCCGCCCCTCTCCGAAGACTCGTGGTGGTTCCAGAGGGCCGGGGCCGCCACAGAGAAGGCTCTTCCCCTGGGTCCCGCCAAGGGCATTGTTTAGTTCACGGGACCCGGAGAAGACCCACTCTGTGGGACCTAACTGGTCACTGGGATTCGTGCAGCAGAAGGCGGTCCCTGAGATAATCTGGTCCGGTGCCATGAAGGGCTTTAAAGGTCATAACCAACACTTTGAATTGTGACCGGAAACTGATTGGCAACCAATGCAGACTGCGGAGTGTTGGTGTAACATGGGCATATTTGGGAAAGCCATATACACTGAGTGCACATGAACCAAAGACAAATTCCTTGTGTGTCCAATCACACTTGGCCAATAAAATTCTATTCTTTTCTTTTCTGTTCTGTTCTATAGCTAATCTTGGAAAATATGTTTCCACTACCTTCCACTACATCTCTCCCACCACAACCCATATTTTAATAGATCTTTCCCATGAGCAAAATCTACAGGGAAATCATTGAGAAGAGAGGAAATCATTTGGAAACAAGTACTAGAGGTGAGCAATCAGGCAGCAACTTTCATATCAGAATAGTTTTCTATCTACATGAAACCACTGGGTGAGATCATCCGAGGGCACAGGGTGAGGTGCCAGCAATATGCTGATGATACCCAGCCGTACATAACTATGTCATAGTTGATCTTATATAATTCTATAACTGTGTTTTCAATGGGGATTTTAATACTCTGACAAAGTTAGTAGAGGACTAAGGAAAGCTAAGTAATTTTAGTAGTTTTAAATAAATTTTAAACGTTCCAGAGATCGCGATGGCTGTTGCCTCTTCATTTATAAATATACCTGGAGCTTTCATTTTTAGGACAATTCTTTATACATACATACATACATACATATATACATACATACCCATCATGTCTAACCCAACCATGCCTGCACTATCACTAACTACAGCCTAATCGCTAACTAATCACAGCCCTTCACTCCTCCACTCGAAACAGAATATCCTACGAAAATAGACTAACAATCCTGGGCCTAGAAAGCCTAGAACTACAGCGCCTAAAACACGATTTGAGTATTGCCCACAAGATAATGTGGCTGCAACGTCCTACCGGTCAATGACTACTTCAGCTTCAACTGCAACAACACAAGAGCACACAACATATTCAAACTTAATACGAACCACTCCAAACTTGACTGTAAAAAATATGATTTCAACAATCGAGTTATCGAAGCGTGGAACTCATTACCGGACTCAATTGTGTCAACCCCTAAGCCCCAACATTTCTCCCTTAGACTCTCCACGATTGACCTCTCCAGGTTCCTAAGAGGCCAGTAAGGGGCGTACATAAGTGCACTGGTGTGCCTTTCGTCCCCTGTCCAATTATCTTTCCTTTCTCTCACCTTTCTCTCAGCCGCCCCGAGTCTGCGGAGAGGGGCGGCATATAAATCTGATTAAACTTAAACTTAAACTTATCATATATATTTTCTGTCTTTCATATATCCTCTCCTCTAAGTTCATTTTTACCCTTATATATATTACTACATGTCTATTTTTCTTCCTATGTATTTGTGTATTGGACAAATGAATGAATGAATAAATAAATAAATAAATAAGTAAGTAAGTAAGTAAGTAAGTAAGTAAGTAAGTAAGTAAGTAAGTAAGTAAGTAAATAAATAAATAAATAAATAAATAAATAAATAAATGAACGAATGAATGAAGTAAATTTCTATTACATAAAAACAAAATGTTCTTCCCACATAAAATTGAAGGCACCCCAGGTCTCACCTGAGCTCGGGGTCCAGCCGGGTCTCGGCATGTGGCAAAGATCCATTTCGGGGGGTTGCTTTTCTTTACCAGCTGCCTGACCAGCTCCAATCCAAGTCCACGGTTAGAACCAGTCACCAGAACGCTCTGCGGATTCAATTGTTCCATCTCTCTCTTGCCAGCCCAGACTAACTAAGAAATTGCTTTCTGCACTTCCTTAAGTGTTGCTGCTATGAATCCATTGCCAGCGCTCCCACCCATGTGGAAGTTATATAACTGGCAAACAATGCATGTGAAGAAAAGCAAGAAGGAGGGATTTGGCAAACACCGCCAGGGTTTTGCCCAATCTTGCAGGAGGTTTTTTCCCCTTCTTTTTTATTTTTTCCCCATTCTGTGCAGCTGTTTCTTTTTTGCTATGTTCAGTGGACAAGTTTTTATTTAAAGAATTTTTTTTGGTGTTTTCTGCCCTGAAATAAAAAGCATTTAAAGCAATGAAACTCTATCTGATACTCATCTTTATGAATGAGTAAAAGGTTGCAACTTCATAGAATCTGCATGAATGCAAATGAATAAGGAATGCAAATGAATACGAATACCCATGTTAATTAAAACCGTATTTGTGGTCCAGATGTTCTCCTTGAGTGCATACAAAGCGGGGATGAATTCATTGCAAGAAAGCTACATAGCCCAAAATATATGTTTTTGCTCTAAGCTTGTTGTGGTTAGCTCTGGCCCAGCTCCTGCCCCAAGGACTGTGGATGTGGGGGAGACATCCACATGCTGCAGGCCTGTTTTGCCCCCGGTGGAATCTGCTGATGAAGGCTCCTCTGACCAAGAAGACATGAGTGACAGGGAGGAGGAGAGTGGGGCAGACAGCTCAGAAGGAGATCAATTATCTAGCTCCTCCTTGGATTCAGAACAAGAGTTAATGATACAGCCACGCATGCGGAGAGCGATGCATAGGCAACAACAACTGAGAGATTATTATCAAAGAAAATGAGGCCACCTGTGGTTGGGTGGGGCTGTGGTAATTAGTGAGGCTGCTATAAAGAGCAGCCTGTGGGTTTGGCCATTGTGGAGGATTATCTGATCGTTGTGTTTCATGACTGCGTTACTGACTTTGCCTTTTTGTGTGCTGATTTTTCCCTGCTTTGACACTAAACCAGAGCAAAGTGTGTTTCACTTTGTGAAAGAAGAAGGACTGTGAATTGCCTCACAGCTGCAAGCTAAGTATCACAGAACTGATAAGGGACTTGTGCAAATTACTAGTTTGTTTGGAGATGAGTGCTCTTTGCTATACCAAAAGAGGGCTTAGTTTAAGTGAATTTTCATTATAAAGAACATTGTTTTGAATTTTCAAACGTGTGTGTGTCTAAAATATGTACCTGTGAATTTTTGGTAGGATTCTACCCGAGAGCCCGACAGAACAAAGCTAAAGTGATTTTTTTGCAGAAAGAAAATGCATTTGTCACCAGAGTATTAGATGGCATTTCTGTACACTCCCCACCCAAAAAAATATTTAAGAACTAATCACTTAAAGGTTACATTAAAGGTTTATTATATTGCATTGAAAATTGATACAAAAATTTGTGGTGTTGATACATGTTTTTTTGAACATATATATAGCTTTTGCTTCTTCATTTAATAGACCAGACCAACATGGCAGCAAAAATGGATTTTGGATAAAGTCAAATTTAAATCTATCTTGAGGTTGTAACTTCAACAGCTCACTCCAACCAATTCTCTGCCTTAAGACTTCCATTTGCCATGTGTATTCTTTCCAAAGCATTATTCCCAATTGCAATGAAGTCAGGAATTTCCCGTCAGTGTGGTTTAGATTCCAGAAGTCTTTGGCAGGGTAGGAATTATCTTTCGCTTGCCAGACAGAATTGGATGCCTTTGCAGCCTTCTGCAGTGACACCTAGAAGACCAGATTGGATCAAACAGGGCTGGAAAAACCTGCATGAACAAGATTTTATGGGCACCAGACAGAGGAACTAAAGAAAGGGAGAATTGGAGCATATAGACGAGAACAGGATACATGAAGCTGCGTTGCCTTTGATGAGAACGTTATTCTGGAGTACGGTGCAGTAGATTCTTGGTTGTCTCACCAGGGAATCAGCTTCCCTTCCCAATTAATGAATGTGCCATGATCTTTCTCAGAGACATGGCCAAGGGTGTTCAGAATAGCTCGCAAACTCTGCTCCATTGTCAGTGGGGGTATTCCCTGGAGGAAAAAACATAGACAAAGGATGAAAGAAGTTCATAGTCAGAAAAAAAGAACATCTAAAAGCCTAGGGAACATCAAGGGACAGTGAATTCCTTAACAGTAATGAAGTCAAAGCAAAAACTCAGACATAATAATAATAATAATAATAATAATAATAATAATAATAATGCCCGAAAAAGTGGTCGAAAATGAGCAAGCAAAACTACTGTGGGACTTCCGACTTCAGACTGACCGAATTCTGAAGCATAACACACCAGACATTGTGCTCGTGGAGAAAAAGAAAGTATGGATCATCGACATCGCAATCCCAGGAGACAGCAGAATTGAGGAGAAGCAGCTAGAGAAATTAGTGAAATACGAAGATCTAAAAATCGAGCTGCAACGACTCTGGCATAAGCCCGTGAAAGTGGTCCCAGTGGTACTTGGCACGCTAGGTGCAGTGCCAAAGGATCTCAGCGGACATTTGAAAACCATCGGAATTGACAAAATCTCCGTCTGTCAATTGCAAAAGGCCGCTTTACTGGGATTGGCAAACATAATTCGCCGCTACATCAGGCAGTCCTAGGTGCTTGGGAAGCGCCCGACTGGTAATGAAATATGAAATCCAGCATAGTGATCTCGTTTGCTGTGTTGTACTGACATAATAATAATAATAATAATTGGAAGGGACCTTAGAGGTCTTCTAGTCCAACCCCCTGCTTAGGCAGGAAACCATACATTACTTCAGACAGATAGTTATCCAACATCTTCTCAAAAACGTCCAGTGTTGGAGCATTCACAACTTCTGGAGGAAAGCTGTTCTACTGATTCATTGTTCTAACTGTTAGGAAAGTTCTCCTTACTTCTGAGTTACTTCTCTCCTTGTTTAGCTTCCACCCATTGATTTTTGTTCTACCCTCAGGTGCTTTGGAGAATGGATTGACTCCTTCTTCTTTGTGGCAACCCCTGAGATATTGGAACACTGCTATCATGTCTCCCCTGGTCCTTCTTTTCTTTAAACTAGCCATGCCCAGTTCCTGCAACTGTTATTCGTATGTTTTAGCCTCCAATCCCCAAATCATCTTTGTCGCTCTTCTCTGCACTCTTTCTAGAGTCTCAACATCCTTTTTGCATCGTGGCGACCAAAACTGAACGCAGCATTCCAGGTGTGGCCTTACCAAGGCCTTATAAAGTGGTATTAACACTTCATGTGATCTTGATTCCATCCCTCTGTTAATGCAGCCTAGAACTGTGTTGGCTTTTTTGGCATCTGTGCTCACTTCTGGCTCAATAAATGAGATTCTATCTGAATTCCATTCTCCAGATGTTTTAAAATTTTAAAAAATATTTTAAAAGCAGTGGGGGGGGGACTTAAGGAGAGAGAATGGCAACTGGAAAACAAACCCATCTGCATTTTCCATTCAAATTCTTTATGGCAACTGCAATAAAATATTTGGCTAGAAGCAGATTTAGTTTTCAGGATGTTCTTCAATATTCAATATCCAGGACCGCCTTCTGCCGCACGAATCCCAGCGGCCGATTAGGTCCCACAGAGTTGGCCTTCTCCGGGTCCGGTCGACTAAACAATGTCAGCTGGCAGGGCCCAAGGGAAGAGCCTTCTCTGTGGTGGCCCTGGCCCTGTGGAATCAACTCTCTCCAGAGATTCGAACAGCCCCCACCCTCCTCGCCTTCTGTAAAATGCTGAAGACCCACCTTTGTCGCCAAGTGTGGGGATAATTACCCCCCCCCCCCCCCGTTATGTTTTCGACCTCTATTGTATGTTGTATGATGGACTGGGTTGAATGTGTATGATTGTGTAGTTGGGGATTTTTTTAATAATACTGGTTGTATTATTAATGTTTTTAATTGGTTTTAAATTTTTACTATTGGATTTGTAATGCATTGTGTTATTGTTCCTAAACTTCAAATAGTTCAGGATGTTTCATGCACACTGTTCCAATAAAACAGATTACTTTGTGATCTCTGGAAACATAGAGACAAAGAAACATAGAAGTCTGACGGCAGAAAAAGACCTCATGGTCCATCTAGTCTGCCCTTATATTATTTTCTGTATTTTATCTTAGGATGGATATATGTTTATCCCAGGCATGTTTAAATTCAGTTACTGTGGATTTATCTACCACGTCTGCTGGAAGTTTGTTCCAAGGATCTACTACTCTTTCAGTAAAATAATATTTTCTCATGTTGCTTTTGATCTTTCCCCCAACTAACTTCAGATTGTGTCCTCTTGTTCTTGTGTTCACTTTCCTATTAGTGAAACCTTGGGAATGCTTCCAGCTCAAAGATTTTTTTACCCAAACCTATTAAATAATCCCCAGGAGGAACAGCAGGTATAGCATGATCCAGCAAGAACAAAGCATTTCTGAAGTCTTCAGAAGATTCCACTCCTAACCCGATTAATCTTGCCCACACTTGTTTTCTGATTGTTGCATGGAGTTGGTTCGTTTCTCCAGTTCACTTACCAATTCGTTTCCCATGTCAGTCTGCACCCACCCAGGGTGCAACGTGATGCACAGGATCTCATCTTTGGCAAAGTGCATGGACTGGCATCGCGTGAGCATGTTCAGGGCGGACTGAGAAGGAGACAAAGGGAGAGAAAATAAATGAGCGGGTCATCCGAGCATTCAGGGTCACCACCAGCCCCTTCGCAGGTATCATCTGCAGCTGAAGGTCTGGCTTGGGCAATAGGTTGAACGCCCGAGAAAGACCTGCAGAAGATAAGAACATTAATGTATCGGTAAAGATAGGCTATCACATCTTTACCCAGGTATGTTTTTCCCAGGTATGAGTCACGTCTTCCCCTCCCTCAATCCTTTTGGCAGTGTTTCCATATTGATTGACAGAAGGAGCAGAATCAGCACATTGATGGGTTTCTACAGATATGGTCAGGTACACAGAACCAGTAGAAACTTTTTGGTCTGGTACGCAGAACCGGGAGGGAGGGAGGGAGGGAGGGAAAGAAAGAGGAATAGGAAGAAGAAGGAAGGAGGGAGGGAGAGAAGGAAGGAAGGAAGGAAAAGAAAGAGGAATAGAAAGAAGAAGGGAGGAGGGAGGGAGAGAAGGAAGGAAGGAAAGAAGGAAGGAAGGAAGGAATAGAAAGAAGAAGGGAGGAGGGAGGGAGAGAAGGAAGGAAAGAAGGAAGGAAGGAATAGAAAGAAGAAGAGGGGAGGGAGGGAGAGAAGGAAGGAAGGAAGGAATAGAAAGAAGAGAGGAGGGAGGGAAAGAAGGATGGAAGAAAGGAAGGAATAAAAAGAAGGGAGGAGGAAGGGAGAGAAGGAAGGAAAGAAGGAAGGAAGGAAGGAATAGAAAGAAGAAGGGAGGAGGGAGGGAGAGAAGGAAGGAAAGAAGGAAGGAAGGAAGGAATAGAAAGAAGAAGGGAGGAGGGAGGGAGAGAAGAAAGGAAAGAAGGAAGGAAGGAATAGAAAGAAGAAGGGAGGAGGGAGGGAGATAAGGAAGGAAGGGAAAGAAAGAAGAATAGGAAGAAGAAGGAAGGAGGGAGGGAGGGAGAGAAGGAAGGAAAGAAGGAAGGAAGGAATAGAAAGAAGAAGGGAGGAGGGAGGGAGAGAAAGAAGGAAAGAAGGAAGGAAGGAATAGAAAGAAGAAGGGAGGAAGGAGGGAGAGAAGGAAGAAAAGAAGGAAGGAAGGAAGGAATAGAAAGAAGAAGGGAGGAGGGAGGGAGAGAAGGAAGGAAAGAAGGAAGGAATAGAAAGAAGGGAGGAGGGAGGGAGGGAGAGAAGGAAGGAAGGAAGGAAGGAAGGAAGGAAAGAAGGAAGAATTTTCACACCTGTAAGCTATGACAATTTATAGAAAATTTCCAATATTTTGCTTTGATCTTGACAGCTTAAGAAAACATTCCCACTATCTACTAATACCAGCAACAGCAATAGCACTTAAGACTTACATACTGCTCCTTAGTGTTTCAAAACCCCTCACTGTATACACTGTAAGCCTATTGCCCCAGCAATCTGTGCTCTCGTTTTAATGTGTTTGTTACAGTGCTTTACAAATAGTTAAGTGTGCCAGGTTTAAAGCACTCGTTGCTCTAATTGTTACGCTATTTTCTCAATTCTTAAGAAGGGAAAGCGTGCAAACTGTAATTGTGTTTCACTGTGTCTTTTTGTTTTCTGCTTTGGGACGTGGCATCTTAGAAAGGTCTTCGTGTGGGCCGTGAACTCTCCTTTCAGGACACGCCAGTGGAAACAACAAACGGGATATTGTTTGTTTCTTGCTGAAGACATGTAGTTGAATGGCATCCAGTCTTCCGCCCACATGCACTGACAGAAGGCAAAACTCTCTTCAGTTGCTCGTGTGAGTTTTCCTTCGTATCCCGTGGAATGTTCAGTCATCAAAACAATACAACTATAGGCAGAGTGGTGAAAGAGAGGCGCTGAAGGCACAGGGTGTGGGTGTTGATGGAAGAGAGAAAAGTAGCAGAGTTGAAGATCTGAAGGAGAGGCCACATGGGCACGGAATGGGCAAAACTGAACCGAACATATTTTTCAGAGTATAAGACACACCTTACCACCCATCCCCAAAAGAGGCTGAAAATTTGGGTGTGTCTTATACTCCTGTTCTGTCGGGCTCTCTGGTAGAATCCTCCCAAAAATTCACAGGTACAAATTTCAGACACACACACGTTCGAAAATGCAAAACAATGTTCTTTATAATGAAAATTCACTTAAACCAAGCCCTCTTTTGGTACAGCAAAGAGCACTCGTCTCCAAACAAACTGGTAATTTGTATAAGTCCCTTATCAGTTCTGTGATACTTAGCAATTCACAGTCCTTCTTCTTTCACAAAGTGAAACACACTTTGCTCTGG
This sequence comes from Erythrolamprus reginae, assembly GCF_031021105.1. Classification (NCBI taxonomy): domain Eukaryota; kingdom Metazoa; phylum Chordata; class Lepidosauria; order Squamata; family Dipsadidae; genus Erythrolamprus; species Erythrolamprus reginae. Next base: position 13,274,471 of record NC_091958.1, read on the forward strand.
TTTAGTTTCAAAGCGGGGGGAAATCAGCACACAAAAGGTCAAAGTCAGTAAAGCAGTCACGAAACACAACGATCAGATAATCCTCCACAATGGCCAAACCCACAGGCTGCTATTTATAGCAGCCTCACTAATTACCACAGCCCCACCCAACCACAGGTGGCCTCATTTTCTTTGATAATAATCTCTCAGTTGTTGTTGCCTGTGCATCGCTCTCCACATGCTTGGCTGTATCATTAACTCTTGTTCTGAATCCAAGGAGGAGCTAGATAATTGATCTCCTTCTGAGCTGTCTGCCACACTCTCCTCCTCCCTGTCACTCATGTCTTCTTGGTGAGAGGAGCCTTCATCATCAGATTCCACCGGGGGCAAAACAGGCCTGCAGCATGTGGATGTCTCCCCCACATCCACAGTCTTTGGGGCAGGAGCTGGGCCAGAGCTAACCACAACATACTCCAAAGCAATAATAATAATAATAATTTATTAGATTTGTATGCCGCCCCTCTCCGAGGACTCGGGGCGGCTCACAACAATAACAATACAGTAAACAGTAATACAAATCCAATATTAATAAAAACTAGAATTAAAACCCATTAATATAAAAAAAACAATCAGTACTATACAGTCATACCACTCTCAAAAGCGGGGAGGGGGGAAGGAAATTAGTGCCCCCATGCCTGGCGACATAAATGGGTCTTCAACATCTTGCGGAAGGCGAGGAGAGTGGGAGCAATTCGAATCTCCGGGGTGAGTTGATTCCAGAGGGCCGGGGCTGCCACAGAGAAGGCTCTTCCCCTAGGTCCCACCAGACGACATTGTTTAGTCAACGGGACCAAGAGAAGGCCAACTCTCTGTGGGACCTAATCGGCCACTGGGATTCGTGCAAAGTAGCTTTTACTAAGCTTTTATTTTCAGCCCTAGTGAGGTGCTAACACGATTGTTTATGTTAGGACCATTTTTCACATGGCCATTACAGCATACCTGTGGTCATATGTTCAAAATCATCTGCTACAACGTCCTTCCAGTCAACGACTACTTCAGCTTCAATCACAACAATACACGATCACACAACAGATACAAACTTAAACTAAACCCCTCCAAACTTGACTGTAGAAAATATGACTTCAGCAACCGGAATTGTTAATGCCTGGAACCCACTACCGGACACTTTAATATTATCACCTAACCCCCAAACCTTTACCCTTAGACTATCCAATGTTGACCTCACCCAATTCCTAAGAGGTCAGTAAGGGGCATGCATAAGTGCACCAGCGTGCCTACTGTCCCTGTCCTAATCTATTTATTTTTATTTATTTATTAGATTTGTATGCCGCCCCTCTTCGCAATGTTTTTCTCTTATTAGTACCCATATACAAATAGTGTTATTTCTTTGTATACTACTTGACTAGATAGATAGATAGATAGATGGATGGATGGATGGATGGATGGATGGAGGGAGGGAGGGAGGGAGGGATAAGTTGGGGGAACCTGTATTTAGATTCCATAGAATCAGGGAACCTGTATTTAGATTCATTCCCACCTGCTTAGCCATGGAGCTTTGCCTGGAGAGCCCACACACCCTTCCGTGTGAAAAATCTTTGCACCAGTTCTGGACTTGCCTAACCCCTTGATTGAGCTGAGTCAGTTGCCTACCGGTTGCTTATCGGGTATTTGGGAGTGGAAAAGATATTGGCATGGGAGTGCCTACCATTGCTCATAGGCCACATATTGATAACTCTATGGAACCAACTGCTTTACATGCACGCTATATGCAGAGTATTTTTGATGACATGCAGGCTGTTGGGCAGAGCTAACAGTTCACCTGAACCGGTGCAAACCAGAAGCAACCCACCACTAACACTAATCGTAACCAATGCTCTTTCCTTACCTTGCTGCAACGATAAGAGATCAGCTCATTCATATTCCAGCCAAAGAGGTTTGTCATGGAGCCACATTCACTAGTTATGTTGAGGATGGCCGCTTTGCTGCAGCTCATGCCTTTCTGGGGACTTTTTTGGGATGCTTTCCTTAGCAAGGGAAGGAATGCCTGGAGGAGAGAAGGGGGGGGACAACAGACAAATGAAGGGCACTGATAAATATCCTAAGCAATGAAATTTAATGATGCAAAATTACAAAAGAATCCTTCAGCTGCTCCCCAAAGATCAAATAGACCCACCCCACATTCATCTCTCTTCCTACCAACCCAATTGTTCCATCCTCACTACATCTGCAGCAATAGTGGGTTCTAAATCCCTTTCATGTACCTGCTTATGCTCATGCGCAATGCTTCTGTGCATGCACAGAAGAATCCCAGAGGGGTGGGCAGAGCCTCCCATCACCACAACTACTGATTCACCGAACCAGGGGCAACTCACCATTGATATATATATATGAATGAATGAATGAATGAATGAATGAATGAATGAATGAATGAATATATTACCCTTACCTGACTGACGATCATGGGCCCAATGACGTTTGTTTTGTACACCTCCGACATATTTTCGGGTGTTTCTGTCTCTACGGTGCTCAGTTTTAAAATCCCTGCATTATTAACCAGTAGGTTCAGTCCAGCCCCCTTTAGATGTTCGGTGACTTTGGCTGCAGCATTCTTAACGCTGCATGGATCATTTGTGTCTACAGGAGGAAAGATCAATGTGCATTATCCCATATCTGGTTTTGTACACCATACACTGGTTCGATCCTACTGAACTCCTCAGTATTTTGCTGAACTTTTTTAAAAGGGGAGATTAACTTAATTACTTTTTTTATGATAAAATTTATTAATTTTCAGTCTTTTTTTATAAAAACAATAATACAATAAATACAGTAAGTGATTCTGCATTGTTACATCATTGCCTCTTCTTTTTTTGAGCTTCATCACATTTTATATATTTGGACACGCTGTACTAATATTATGTTATTGCAATAGCTAAAATACTTATACTTTTCTATATACATATTTACATGTTATGCTTCTATTTTAGCTCTTTCTTTTTATTTATTTTTGTTTTTCTGTGCTCAATCCAATGGTACCATCTGTTCCGTATTTCAAAATACTCTGAGTCTTTCTGGCCTCACAAATCAATTTGGACATGTATGCTGTCCACGTGTCCTCGTCGGGTTTGAAGAAAGGCAAGGCGTGCGGCATTGCTGAAGCCATCTCTGGAATGTGAAGGCTCGAACCCCTCGTCGCCACTGTTAAATCAGAGGCTGGAGGCCGATGAAAAGGATAACGGCTCTTTATTTAATAATCAGGAACATCTAAAGTGACCAGCTCGCAGGCAGGTAGCGACTTAAAAAACAAGCGGCCAAAACCGCACCATATATACATTGTTTCTAGTGCTGGGATTGGTGACAATGTTTCAAGACTTCGCGCCAGAGCTTCCTATTGGTTGCGCCCGGAGGCTCCTTATTGGTCGCGCCTCGGCTTCCCATTGGTTGTGCTAGCGGGTTTTTTATTGGTCTCCCTGCTCCAATCAGCGATCACATTTATTCTAACAACTTGCAAACATAACAGTTAGCCTGTCCATCTCATCGCTTTCATATATTTTACTAATTATTGTGCTTTCTGCAGGAGAGGGGTGTTCTCGAATCTATAGGTTCACCATCACGGATCTATCAGCTAAAGAACCAAAGGGCTTTTTAAAACACATACCCAACGCGATGATGACAATTTGTGGGTGTTCAGCAGCCAAATTCTTCAGGTCCTGAAAAGAAAAAAAATAAAAATAAAACTCTTGTACTTAGCTGGAGCAGCACATTTTTGCAAATGGCTTATATGAAATGGGATAACGTGTCTATTGAGAGGGACGGCATACAAATTTAATAAATAATAATAATAATAATAATAATAATACAGTACAATAATACGGGCCTATACAGTTTATACATTGTATGTTTGTGTGTATGTTTGCTTTTAATAATGGGGTTTTTAGTGTTTTTTAAATTATTAGATTTGTTCTTACATTGTTTTTGTTATTGTTGTGAGCCGCCCCGAGTCTACGGAGAGGGGCGGCATACAAATGTAATAAATAAATAAAGAAATTAATAATAATAATAATAATAATAATAATAATAATAATAATAAGAAGAAGAAGAAGAAGAAGAAGAAGAAGAAGAAGAAGAAGAAGAAGAAGAATTATTAAAAACACAAGGTGATGGAATCTGACACGGGTTCTTAAAATTTGCAAAGGTGCAGGCATTGTAAGTATCTTCCGACCGATTAATGGGATAAATTAGTCTCATCAGTTTCCTCTCCCAAAATCCTGCAAAGAAAAGCATGCTAAAAACATTTTTAAATATAACCAGTCTTCGTTTAACAAACTCTGGTGTATCTTTGTCTCCAACCTTGCTTGCCTAAAACACGATTTGAGTATTGCCCACAAGATCATATGCTGCAACGTCCTACCGGTCAATGACTACTTCAGCTTCAACTGCAACAACACAAAAGCACGCAACAGATTCAAAGTTAATACGAACCGCTCCAAACTTGACTGTAAAAAATATGATTTCAACAATCGAGTTGTCGAAGCGTGGAACTCATTACCGGACTCAATTGTGTCAACCCCTAACCCCCAACATTTCTCCGTTAGACTCTCTATGATTGACCTCTCCAGGTTCCTAAGAGGCCAGTAAGGGGTGTACATAAGTGCACTGGTGTGCCTTTCGTCCCCTGTCCAATTGTCTTTCCTTTCTCTCACTTATCATATATATTTTCTTTCTTTCATATATCCTCTCCTCTAAGTTCACTTTACCCTTATATATATATTACTACATGTCTATTTTTCTTCCTATGTATTTGTGTATTGGACAAATGAATAAATTAGAATAGATTAGAACTGCCCCTACCCCCCTTGCCTTTCGTAAACTCCTCAAAACCCACCTTTGCCGACAGGCATGGGGGAATTGAGATATCTCCCCCGGGCCTATATATGTTTGTAGGTATGTCTGCTTAAAAATGGAATTTTCTTAACTATTTTAAATTTTAAATTGTAAATTATTAGATTTGTTATGAATTGTTTTATTATGTTGTGAGCCCCCCCGAGTCTACGGAAAGGGGCGGCATACAAATCTAATAAGTAAGTAAGTAAGTAAGTAAGTAAGTAAGTAAGTAAGTAAGTAAGTAAGTAAGTAAGTAAACAAACAAACAAACAAACAAACAAACAAATAAATAAAAATCAAATAATTTCACCACTAGGAGACAAGCAAATTTCCGTTAAAGAAAAAATAATATTTGTTCTTTGGAAGGCATTTTAGGCTTCACCTGAGCACGGGGTCCAGACAGGTCCCGGCAGGTAGCAAAGATCCATTTTGGAGGGTTGCTCATTTCCACCAGCTGCCTGACCAGCTCCAAGCCCAGTCCCCGGTTGGAACCGGTCACTAGAATGCTGTGCAGATTCAGTTGATCCATCTCTCTTGACAGCCGAAGCTCACCAAGAAATGATTTTTATGTGCTCGCTTAAATATCGCCTCGACTCTCCGTTCATTCCTAGTCATTCCACTCAAGTTACGTCACTTGCAGACAATAGTTTTTGAAGGAAATTTGGGGTTTTGAAACACATCTCCTGGGTCTTGTCTAGTCTTGCAACACAGCACATTCTTTTCTTCCCCTAAATCTAATCAGCTGTTTCTTTCTCTTTAGCTACGTTCAATGGGAATGTTTGTCTTTTGAGGATATCAATCAACCAAATATCGTAGACGTTTTTACAATATTTCACAAAGTGGAAAACATTGCATTTATTATTCATTGTTGGATTTTTTTAAAAACAGGAAAGACTTAATGAACTCAATCTGTATAGTCTGGAGGACAGAAGGAAAAGGGGGGACATGATCGAAACATTTAAATATGTTAAAGGGTTAAATAAGGTCCAGGAGAGAAGTGTTTTTCATAGGAAAGTGAACACAAGAACAAGGGGACACAATCTGAAGTTAGTTGCGGGAAAGATCAAAAGCAACGTGAGAAAATATTATTTTACTGAAAGAGTAGTAGATCCTTGGAACAAACTTTCAGCAGACGTGGTTTGCAGCCCTACTGGGACCGAGAGTCACTGCTCACAGTCACTCATGCCCTCATCACCTCGAGGTTCGACTACTGTAATGCTCTCTACATGGGGCTACCTTTGAAGAGTGTTCGGAAACTTCAGATCATGCAGAATGCAGCTACGAGAGCAATCATGGGCTTCCCTAGGTATGCCAATGTTTCACCAACACTCCTCAGTCTGCATTGGTTGCCGATCAGCTTCTGGTCACAATTCAAAATGTTGGTTATGACCTATAAAGCCCTTCATGGCACCGGACCAGAATATCTGCGAGAGCGCCTTCTGCCGCATGAATCCCAGCGGCCGATTAGGTCCCACAGAGTTGGCCTTCTCCGGGTCCCATCAACTAAACAATGTCGGCTGGCAGGACCCAGGGGAAGAGCCTTCTCTGTGGCGGCCGCGACCCTCTGGAACCAGCTCCCCCCAGATATTAGGATTGCCCCCACCCTCCTTGCCTGTCGTAAACTTCTTAAAACCCATCTCTGCTGTCAGGCATGGGGGAACTGAGACATCTCCCCTTGCCTATGTAGTTTTATGTATGGTATGTTTGTGTGTATGCTTTTTAGGCTTTTAATGTTAAATTGTTATTTAGACTTTTAATATTAGATTTGTTATTGTATATTGTTTTATCACTGTTTTTGAGCCGCCCCGAGTCTTCGGAGAGGGGCGGCATACAAATCTAATAAATAATAATAATAATAATAATAATAATAATAATAATAATAATAAATCCACAGTAACTGAATTTAAACATGCCTGGGATAAACATATATCCATCCTAAGATAAAATACAGGAAATAGTATAAGGGCAGACTAGATGGACTAGGAGGTCTTTTCCTGCCGTCAATCTTCTATGTTTCTATGTTTCTAATTAGGGTTAGCCTGGAATGCACTACCTGACTCTGTGGTTTCTACTCCTAACCCCAAAACATTTAACCTTAAACTATCTACAATTGACCTCTCCCTCTTTCTAAGAGGTCTGTAAGGGGTGTGCATAAGTGCACCATTGCACCTACCATCCCTGTCCTACCTTCTATCATTACTTTTTATCATTACTTATCTAATGTTTCATTTTTACTATTATTATTATTATTATTATTATTATTATTATTATTATTATTAATTAGATTTGTATGCCGCCCCTCTCCGAAGACTCGGGGCGGCTCACAACAGTAATAAAAACAATATAATAGTGGAACAAATCTAATATTAAAAAACATATAAAACCCTATCATTATTTTTTTTTAAAAACCAAACAGCGCATTCATACCAAACATAAAACAAAGTATAAAAAAGCCTGGGGGAAAGGTATCTCAACTCCCCCATGCCTGGCGGTATAAGTGAGTCTTGAGCAGTTTACGAAAGACAGGGAGGGTGGGGGCTGTTCTAATCTCCGGGGGGAGTTGGTTCCAGAGGGCCGGGACCGCCACAGAGAAGGCTCTTCCCCTGGGGCCCACCAAACGACATTGTTTAGTCAACGGGACCCGGAGAAGGCCAACTCTGTGGGAACTTATCGGTCACTGGGATTCGTGCGGTAGCAGACGGTTCTGGAGGTACTCTGGTCCAATGCCATGTAGGGCTTGAAAGGTCATGACCAACACTTTGAATTGTGACCGGAAACCTACCTTCCTATAATTGTTTGACAAATACATAAATAAATAAATAAACTTTCCTGAACCCTGGGGTTGGCGAAAAATGGCCAAAAAGACGTCCGTAAATCAGCTGGCCAGCAGGCACATATGCACATGGGGCAACTCCTCGCGTACCCTTAGATATGGCTCTGTGTGGCACCTGTGGCATGCATGCCATAGGTTTGCCATCACTGTTCTCAGAGACAAGCCATTCTTCCCATTAAAACTGAAAGCACCCGAGGTCTCACCTGAGAACGAGGTCCCACTGGGTCCCGGCAAGTGGCAAAGATCCATTTTGGGGGGTTGGTTTTCTCCACCATCTGCCTGACCAGTTCCAAGCCAAGTCCCCGATTGGCCCCGGTTACCAGAACGCTGTGTGGATTCAATTGCTCCATCTCTCTTCCCAGCTTAGACCCAACTAACAAACTACACTGTGCTCAACCCGGTTAAATCTCACCCAGTCCCAGCTGGTCCCCAGTCCCTCCACCCTGGGTTATATAAGTTACTTGGCTCCAGTGTCCAGTTCTTTGGGAAAGAAAGATGATTTGGCCATCACCCAAAGGCTCGGGTTATGTCTTACTGCCTTAAGTATGTGACGGGGTACATTTCTGGCATTTTCAATGGGGACTGTTTATTCATCTAAAGGGTGTTTGCCTTGCTTCCCATCTTGAAAATCAGCTTATAAACAAGTTGGTAAATCCATTTAAAAAAAGAAGAAGAACAAATCAGATATTGTTTGAAAACTTCAGGCAATAAAACCATGGATGAAAGTAATGTTTACCTTGCTTTCTCCATAACAGGCTGCATTCCTGGGCTCAGGTTTATGGAAATAAGATGCTTCTTGATTCACAATAAGTGAAACATAGGGCTACCTTTGAAAAGTGTTCGGAAACTACAAATTGTGCAAAATGCAGCCACGCAAGCTATAATGGGCCTACCAAGGTATGCCCAGGTGTTGTGGTTGGCTCTGGTCCAGCTCCTGCCCCAGGGAATGGAGAGGTGGATGCAGGGGGAAATTCAACATGTCATAGGCCTGTGTTATTGCCGACAAAATCAGTTCAGAGTTTATTTTCCTCGGACGAAGAAGAAGGTGGGAGTGACTCAGCAGAGGAGGGCTTGGCACACAGCCAAGGCAGTCAATCTTCCTTGTCTTCTATAGCTTCAGATGATGACATTTTGGACCCACGCAAGCGCAGAATTATGCATAGAAGAGACCAAGTAAGAACATATTACAGGAAATAAGGGAGGCCACCTGTGTTTGGGTGGGGCTCCAGTAATTAGGGCTGCTGCTATAAATAGCAGCATGTGGGTTTGGCCGTTGTGGAAGAATATCTGATCGGAGGTCGTCAGGAGTCTTGTGTTGCTGGACTCTGTTGCTTTTTCACACCTTTGAAACCAAAGCAGAGCAACGTGTGTGTATGTGTGTGTGTGTGTGTGTGTGTGTGTGTGTGTGTGTGTCTCACTTCGTTGGAAGAAGAAGAGGTGTGAAGAAGAGGTGTGAAGTCAGGAAAGACTTAATGAACTCAATCTGTACAGTCTGGAGGACAGAAGGAAAAGGGGGGACATGATCAAAACATTTAAATATGTTAAAGGGTTAAATAAGGTTCAGGAGGGAAGTGTTTTTAATAGGAAAGTGAACACAAGAACAAGGGGACACAATCTGAAGTTAGTTGGGGGAAAGATCAGAACCAACGTGAGAAAATATTATTTCACTGAAAGAGTAGTAGATGCTTGGAACAAACTTCCAGCAGACGTGGTTGGTAAATCCACAGTAACTGAATTTAAACATGCCTGGGATAAACATCTATCCATTGTAAGATAAAATACAGGAAATAGTATAAGGGCAGACTAGATGGATCATGAGGTCTTTTTCTGCCGTCAGTCTTCTATGTTTCTATGTTTCTATGTTTCACAGCTGCTAGCTAAGTACTTAATGACTGCTTAAGGGAAATTGTACAGACTACCTGGTTGTTTTGGGAAGAGTGCTCTTTGCAATACAAAAAGAGTGCTTTGTTTATTTTGAATTTTGTAATAAAGACAATTGTTTTGAATTTTCAAACGTGTGTGTGTCTGAAATTTGTACCCTTGAATTTTCAGGAGGCTCCTACCAGAGAGCCCGGCAGAACACCCATGTTTCTTCAGCACTCCGTGGACTGCATTGGCTGCCAATTACTTTCCAGACCCCATTCAAAGTGTTGGAAATGACCTATAAAGCCCTACATGGCCTAGGACCAGATTAACTGCGGGACCACCTTCTGCCGCACAAATCCCAGCGCCTGGTCAGGTCCCACAGAGTTGGCCTTCTTCAAGTCCTGTCAACTAAACAATGTCGCTTGGCAGGGCCTAGGGGAAGAGCCTTCTCTGTGGCGGCCCCGGCCCTCTGGAATCAGCTCTCCCCAGAGATTCGCACTGCCCCCATCCTCCTTGCCTTTCATAAGAACTTGAAAATGCACCTATGTTGGCAGGCTTGGGGTCACTAGACCCCAGCCTCTGCCCAGTAAATGTATTGAATGTGATAGTATGGATGTGATTGTTCGTTTTTTAAATGACTAGTTTTAGAACAATTTTTAAAGTAATTATTTTATTCTATTAATTGGCTTAGAAATGTTTGATATTGTATCTTTTTGTCTGTTGTGAGCTGCCCCGAGTCCACGGAGCAGGGCGGCATATAAGTCCAATAGATAGATAGATGATAGATAGATAGATAGATAGATAGATAGATAGATAGATAGATAGATAGATAGATATAAAGAGATGGGTGGATGGATGGATGGATGGATAAAAGATGATAGATAGATAGATAGATAGATAGATAGATAGATAGATAGATAGATAGACAGACACACCCCCAAATGGTAGTAAAAAAATTTGCAGCCCTTCACTGATTTAGAGCTGGGGTGACGCAGCAGGTATAGCGCTGTACTGCAGGCTACTGAAGCTGACTGTAGATCAGGGGTTCAAATCTCATCACTGGCTCAAGGTTGACTCAGCCTTCCATCCTTCCGAGGTGGGTAAAATGAGGACCCGGATTGTGGGGGCAATAGGCTGACTCTGTTAAAAAGTGCTATTGCTAACATGTTGTAAGCCGCCCTGAGTCTAAGGAGAAGGGCGGCATAAAAATCGAATAAATAAAAATAAATAAATTTACACTAACATTTAGTAGCATGGTATTACAATGGAATTTAGAAGTAGAATTTAGCACTGAGCCTTGGTATCAAACAACCAAGTATCGTAGATCGGGACATTTTTACAATATTTCACAAAGTGGAAAATGTTGCATTTATTATTCATTGTTTGATTATTATTTCTTTACTTTGTCTTTCCATTGGGTAAAGATAATCATGGGGAAGAAATACTACAAAAAGTATAAGAGGAGGAGAGAAATAGAGTGGATGTATTACGAGATGCTTTCACAAAATGTTACACAATCTATTTGGCAAAGATTCCTTCTGGGAATTGTTGCTTCAAACCAGCTGCTAAACTAACATAAACTCTTGAATCACCAACGTCTTAAGGACACAACTTAGGGGAGAGGGAGAACACTTTGGATTGCCAAAATTGACTATCCAGTTCTTTCTTTCTTTACAATATTTATACATTGTCAAGCTCTCAATGCACAGAATTAAAAATATATCTGGATTATAATAAAGGACAATGTCCTAAACACAACAGTATGGGCACTGCAACTAAACATCACTGGATAATGTGAGAGCAAGAGAGAGCAACTCTAACAAGCCATTCAGGTCAGTGTAAAAACTAAATAGTCCATAAACGTATTTCTTCTTGTGGGCTGGAGTCACAGTGAAGGACGAGAATAGGATCTAAGTATTGCCCACAAGATCATATGCTGCAACGTCCTGCCTGTCGGCGACTACTTCAGCTTCAACCACAACAACACAAGAGCACACAACAGATTTAAACTTAATATTAACCGCTCCAAACTTGACTGTAAAAAATATGACTTCAGTAACCGAGTTGTCGAAGTGTGGAACTCATTACCGGACTCTTTAGTGTCATCCCCAAACCCCCAACACTTTACCCTTAGATTATCTACGGTTGACCTATCCAGATTCCTAAGAGGTCAGTAAGGGGCGAGTACAAGTGCACTAGAGTGCCTTCCGTCCCCTGTCCTATTGCTCTCCTATATCTCCTATACCTTTCTTCTATTCCTATATCTCTTCTTCTATTCTTTCATTGATATGTTCTATTCCTATATCTTCTTTTCTATTCTTTCTTAGATATATTTTACTATGAGTATATCCTCTATAACCTTCATCATGTATTTTACTATGTGTGTGTATATATTTATACCCACTAAAACTCTCATTGTGTATTGGACAAAATAATAAATAAATAAAATAAATAAAAAATGTATCAGTCAGGGTTGGCAACACTCAGAGAGCCATTTGGATCCATTTCCCACAGAAAGTAAAACACACCACAAAACTATCCCTCTGCCTGACTATTTTTTGAGCTGCCACAAAACTAACATTCAACTCGTCTAGTTGAATTAAAGGTTCTGTTTTCTTTTGAAACTTTTCTTTTCTTGGATTTATGCATAATTGGCAAACTGGGGGTTGAAAAGCTTGGGTCGGTGAGTGTTCTGTCGGGCTCTCTGGTAGACTCCTCCCAAAAATTCACAGGTATAAATTTCAGACACACACACGTTTGAAAATTCAAAACAATGTTCTTTATAATGAAAATTCACTTAAACCAAGCCCTGTTTTGGGATAGCAAAGAGCACTCGTCTCCAAACAAACTGGTAATTTGTACAAGTCCCTTATCAGTTCTATGATACTTAGCTTGCAGCTGTGAGGCAATTCACAGTCCTTCTTCTTTCACAAAGTGAAACACACTTTGCTCTGGTTTAGTTTCCAAGCGGGGAAAAATCAGCACACAAAAGGTCAAAGTCAGTAAAGCAGGCACGAAACACAACGATCAGATAATCCTCCACAATGGCCAAACCCACAGGCTGCTCTTTATAGCAGCCTCACTAATTACCACAGCCCCACCCAACCACAGGTGGCCTCATTTTCTTTGATAATAATCTTTCAGTTGTTGCTGCCTATGCATCGCTCTCCGCATGTGTGGCTGTATCATTAACTCCTGTTCTGAATCCAAGGAGGAGCTAGATACTTGATCTCCTTCTGAGCTGTCTGCCCCACTCTCCTCCTCCCTGTCACTCATGTCTTCTTGGTCAGAGGAGCCTTCATCAGCAGATTCCACCGGGGGCAAAACAGGCCTGCAGCATGTGGATGTCTCCCCCACATCCACAGTCCTTGGGGCAGGAGCCAATGTTATACATTGGCAATTATGATGCATATTTTGAAGAGACAGGGAGACACCGAAGATGGATGAAAGAGCCACAAGTTTCTCCAGACCTGCGAGTTTCTGACTCCTGGTATAGGTCTTCTGAAGCAGTGTTTCCAAACTTTGGTGACTTGAAGAATTGTGGACTTCAACTCCCAGAATTCCCCAGCCACAAGACTAAGAAAGCAAGCTGCCAAGGTAGCTTATCCGCTTATTGGCACCGCAGGCGACCATCCTGGGTCTAGAAAGCTTAGAACTATGGCGCCTAAAACACGATTTAAGTATTGCCCACAAGATCATATGCTGCAACGTCCTACCGGTCAATGACTACTTCAGCTTCAACCGCAACAACACAAGAGCACGCAACAGATTCAAACTTACTATTAACTGCTCCAAACTTGACTGTAAAAAATATGACTTTAACAATCGAGTTGTCGAAGCGTGGAACTCATTACCGGACTCAATAGTGTCAACCCCTAACCCCCAACATTTTTCCCTTAGACTCTCCACGATTGACCTCTCCAGGTTCCTAAGAGTTCAGTAAGGGGCGTGCATATGTGCAGTAGTGTGCCTTTCATCCCCTGTCCAATTCTCTCTCCTTTATCTCATGTATCATATATATTTTCTTCCTTTCATATATCTTCTCCTCTATTTTTATATATTATCTTTATATATAATGCTTCATGTCTATTCTCTTCGATATGTATTGTGTATTGGATAAATGAATAAATAAATAAAAATAAAATCTCCTCAAATGATTGCATCCTGAGGAACGAAGAACGCTCTACCCTGGTAAACTCAGAGTTAAATTGGCTCTTAAAGGTAATAGCTTGTTCAGGTTTATGTAACCTTATCTTTTGTTCCTCCGTTAATAAATCTGATTAGAGAGGTTTCTGTAAGTGTGCTTAGATGTCAAGAACTTGGCACCTAAGTTTAGATCTTGGCAGTTTTGAACATGAATGTGCTTAGCAACTCCTCCTTCAAGCTCCTTGCTTGCTTCACCTGAGCAGCAGTTTTGAACTGGTCTTGCCAAAAAGGTGAAACATTTTGTGAGGAGAAAAACGTTATCTATACCATTTACTTTGCAAGAGCACTATGTAAGTTGATCATATCTGATCTATAACCACTAGATGGCAGCAGAGGGAATGGTTCCGAATCTCTTTGCTGCCATCTGGTGGTGGTCTAGTTTTTTTCAGCCTAGAGATGATCGGCCTAATTTATAACATGCTCATAAATTTTCAGATGTGTCCAGCGGCCTAAACACAATGTGTGCAGTATGCCCATCACAGCACTAATACCAAAAATTGATGACCATTTATATTTTAGTTTTGTCATTATATAAGCTCAACTTCTGGCAAGAGATCATCCAAGGGCATGGGGTGAGGTATCATCAGTATGCGGATGATACCCAGTTGTACATCTCCACCCCATGTCCAGTCAACGAAGCAGTGGAAGTGATGTGCCGGTGCCTGGAGGCTGTTGGGGTCTGGATGGGTGTCAACAGACTCAAACTCAACCCGGATAAGATGGAGTGGCTGTGGGTCCTGCCTCCCAGGGACAATTCCATCTGTCCGTCCATAACCCTGGGGGGGGGAATTATTGACCCCCTCAGAGAGGGTCCGCAACTTGGGCGTCCTCCTCGATCCACAGCTCACATTAGAGAAACATCTTTCAGCTGTGGCGAGGGGGGTGTTTGCCCAGGTTCACCTGGTGCACCAGTTGCGGCCCTATCTGGACCGGGACTCACTGCTCACAGTCACTCATGCCCTCATCACTTCGAGGTTCGACTACTGTAATGCTCTCTACATGGGGCTACCTTTGAAAAGTGTTCGGAAACTTCAGATCGTGCAGAATGCAGCTGCGAGAGCAATCATGGGCTTCCCAAGATATGCCCATGTTACACCAACACACCGCAGTCTGCATTGGTTGCCGGTCAATTTCCAGGCACAATTCAAAGTGTTGGTTATGACCTATAAAGCCCTTCATGGCATCGGACCAGAATACCTCCGGGACCACCTTCTGCCGCACGAATCCCAGCGACCGGTTAGGTCCCACAGAGTTGGCCTTCTCCGGGTCCCATCGACTAAACAATGTCGTTTGGCGGGACCCAGGAGAAGAGCCTTCTCTGTGGCGGCCCCGACCCTCTGGAACCAGCTCCCCCTGGAGCTTAGAACTGCCCCCACCCTCCTTGCCTTTCGTAAAGTTCTTAAGACCCATCTCTGCCGCCAGGCATGGGGGAACTGACACATCTCCCCCGGGCTTATACAGTTTATACATGGAATGTTTGTGTGTTTGTTTGCTTTTAATAATGGGGGTTTTAGTGTTTTTTAAATTATTAGATTTGTTCTTACATTGTTCTTGTTATTGTTGTGAGCCGCCCCGAGTCTACGGAGAGGGGCGGCATACAAATCTAATAAATAAATAAATAAATAAGAAAATCATAATTGGTTCATAATTAACATTAAAAACAGGAAACACATTTTTAAGGCTATTGACCAAAACGATTTAGCCCCACACTCTGACATCTGGAACAAACAAATGACAGACAGTCATTTTTCCAGTATATTTTCCAGATGCTATTTTTCTAAATGTTTTACTCTTCCTGATGCCAAGTTGGTGTCCTTTTGATTAAATAAATCTCCACGCACTTTCGATTAATATCCTTCAGTCACATAACACTATGTTATCTTCTCTTATTTAGGATGGCTGCCAGTTTTGTATATACAAGATGTATAAGTGAGTGTTTATTTTCTTCTCTCACTGAAAGCTTTTTGAAACATAAAACCTTTCCTGCCCAAGCTAATATCTGTGTGAAAGAACATGTTACACAACAGTAAATAAAACCTTCCCCCACCCTTTCCAAATAACACTCATTTTACCTGAAGCTTCTAAAGTCAAAAGGTGAAACATTTTGTGAGGAGAAAAAGTCATCTATTCTATACCATTTACTTTGCAAGAGCGCTATGTAAGTTGATCATATCTGATCTATAACCACTAGATGGCAGCAGAGGGAATGGTTCCGAATCTCTTTGCTGCCCTCTGGTGATTGTCTAGTTTTTATTCAGCACAAAAGATTAATACCGGTAATCATCATAAATACATTTCGTAGAAAAAAATGAATTACAGACAGACCTCGGTTGACCATTATTATTTTTTTGCAATCTGGATTGATTCCTGAAAGATTCAATGGCCTTGTGCCACAGGGTCCTGTGCCATTCCAGTTGAAATTATTAAATTTCTACATAAATGGTCACCTAACATCAAAAACGCACAACAAAGAATATTCTTTCTGCGCCAACCCAGGAAGCTCAATCAGCCCAAGGAGCTGCTGATACAGTTCTGCAGAGGAATTATTGAGTCTGTCATCTGCAGTGTCTGGTTTGGTTCTGCTACCCAACAAGACCGACACAGAGGAGAATCAGAACTGCAGAAAAAACAATTGCTGCCAACCTGTCTTCCATTGAGGACCTGTATACTGCACGAGTCAAAAAGAGGGCTGTGAAAATGTTTTGTCATCCTGGACATAAACTGTTTCATCTCCTACCCTCAAAACATCGCTACAGAGCACTGCACACCAAGACAACTAGACACAAGAACAGTTTTTTTCCCCAAACGCCATCACTCTGCTAAACAAATAATTCCCTCAACACTGTCAAACTATTTACTAAGTCTGCACTTCTATTACTACTAGTTTTTTCCCATCATTTCTATCACTCATTTCCTTCCACTTATGACTGTATGACTGTAATGTTGCTTGTATCCCTAAGATTTGTATTAATATTGATTGTTTCCTGATTGCTTATTTGACCCCTATGACAATCATTAAGTGTTGTATCTCATGATTCTTGACCAATGTGTCTTTTTCTTTTATGTACACTGAGAGCACCTGCACCAAAGACAAATTCCTTGTGTGTCCAATTACACTTGGCCAAAAAAGAATTCTGTTCTATTCTATTCTAAAACAAATGAGATGTTTACAGCAGAGAGATTGGGTTTTTTTAAACTACCGGTTCTGGAGGTGTGGCTTGGTGGGTGTGGCTTTGCTTGGGGGGGTTGTCAGGGGAAGGATACTGCAAAATCTTCATTCCCTCCAATCAGCTGGGACTCGGAAGGCAGAGAATAGATGGGGCGGGACCAGTCAGAGGTGGTAGTTACCATTTCCCCGAACTACTTACTTACTTACTTACTTACTTACTTACTTACTTACTTACTTACTTACTTATTTATTTGATTTATATGCCGCCCCTCTCCGAAGACTCGGGGCGGCTAACAGCTATCATAAAACAGATTACAATAATAATTAATAATAATAATAATAATAATAATAATAATAATAATAATAATAAAAAAAATGATTAAAAACCCATTAATATAAAAAACCAAACATACATACAGACATACCATGCATAAAATTGTAAAGGCCTAGGTGGGAAGGGAATCTCAATTCCCCCATGCCTGGTGGCAGAGGTGGGTTTTAAGTAGCTTACGAAAGGCAAGGAGGGTGGGGGCAATTCTAATCTCTGGGGGGAGCTGGTTCTAGAGGGCCGGGGCTGCCACAGAGAAGGCTCTTCCCCTGGGTCCCGCCAAGCGGCATTGTTTAATTGACGGGACCCGGAGGAGACCCACTCTGTGGGACCTAACTGGTCGCTGGGATTCGTGCAGCAGAAGGCGGTCCCTGAGATAATCTGGTCCGGTGCCATGAAGGGCTTTATAGGTCATAACCAACACTTTGAATTGTGACCGGAAACTGATCGGCAACCAATGCAGACTGCAGAGTGTTGGTGTAACATGGGCATATTTGGGAAAGCCCAAGTCGCAGCTGCATTCTGCACGATCTGAAGTTTCCAAACACTTTTCCGAGGTAGCCCCATGTAGAGAGCGTTACAGTAGTCGAGCCTCGAGGTGATGAGGGCATGAGTGACTGTGAGCAGTGACTCCCGGTCCAAATAGGGTCGCAACTGGTGCACCAGGTGTGCACCACTAATTTCCACTATTGGTTCTCCCGAACTTGTCAGAACCTGCTAAAACCAACCTCTGATTTACCGTCTCGGGATTTTAGCCTCCAGGGCAGCTAAAGAAGACGAACCAGCAAGAACAACTTGGGGACAAAAGTCAATTTAATCAACAAACACAAGATAAATATTTACATTGGCCCAAGAAGAGGTTTGTCCAGTTTTTTTCAAACAAGTCGTTCACCATGGAAGGATTTTCCCTTCCCAATTCAAAAAAGTGCCATTTTCTTTCTCAGAAAGACGAG